>NC_085995.1:2243302-2460802 GCF_030014385.1 Trichomycterus rosablanca
GTGACAAACTTCTCATTAAATCTGCTGAATTGCACTGATGTTTATTAATTTAGCTTATATAAAACTTAAATACAGCAAGTTCGCACATTACTGACTGATTGATTACTGATTCCAAAAGTTGCAGATGCAGTTATCATAGACATCAGAAGCCTCATACAAACACATACATGTAGTGCAATAAGAAATAAAATAAAAAATGTGATGTCATGTAAATATAATATATAAAAATATATAAAAATAAGAATATAAAGAACATAAAAACTAAAGCATTAAAGCATTTTACAGGTTTTACTCTCCAATGTGATAAATTTTGCTAATGAATTGTAAAAAATGCCAAATTGTTCGTGTTGCAGGGGGTGTACAAACTTTTGCACCAGACCGAACATCTGAATGCTTTGCGTGTCGCCATCGTGCGGCCCTAAACGTACACTACACCCACCTATCACCATTCACTAGTTCTACTGCTCTTACAGATTCATCCTGATCAGGGCCTCGTCGAATAGAATAGAATAGAGTAGAATAGAATATACTAGGATGGACGAGAATAGAATAGACTAGAATAGAAGAGAATAAAATAGACTAGAATAAAATAGACTATAATAGAATAGAATAGAGTACACTATACTAGACTATAATAGAATAGAATAGAGTACACTATACTAAACTCTAATAGAATAGAATAGATTATAATAGAATAGAATAGAATAGAATAGAATAAACTAGAGTACACTTTACTACACTATAATAAAATATAATAGAATAGAATAAAATGCCTTTATTGATCATATATACAGATACACATGTACAGTAAAACGAAATTCCTTCTTCACATATCACAGCTTGTAATTATAAGGTTGCTGGTTCAAGCCCATCACTGCCAAGTTTCCACTGTTGGGCCCCTGAGCAACTGTGTTGTCATAATAACATAAATAAAACAAATATTAAATAAATATGAAGTTATAGCACCCATAGCAAAAGTAGTGGGCGGGACCTGTCACTCATGGTTTGTCCTCAATCAATCATATTACAGCTATGTAACCGATGCCCCGCCCACCGCTTCCTTTGAAGATCAAAGCTCCGCTCTGACATTTACTCTCGTTTATTGAGAACCTGCCGCTAGAACAGAGCATGGCGACCACACCCTGCACCTCAGGTTAGTTTATTCTTCTCATCTTACATCACCTATACAACCCTGTAGTCTGTACACAGCAGGATTAAACCATTTTACTTCATTCAACCTTCATAATAACACGAGTTCAGCCGGAGGGTAAAAATACTTTCACCAGACAGAATTATACAGCAATAAAACTACCAGAGCTGAAGAGGAATTCATTCTGTCTGCGGGTTTCATTTCACACACTTACAGCTACAGCTGGACGAGATATGAAGCTACTTTTACTTTTAAGTGTGTGTGTGTGTGTGTGTGTGTGTGTGTGTGTGTGTGTGTGTGTGTGTGTCACAGCTGTAAATCTTGGGAGTTTAATAGTTTATGCTTCTGTACTTTTTTTGTGACTGGATGATTGGAACACATGCTTCTATGTAGTAGTAGTATTAATAATAATAATAATAATAATAATAATAATAACGATAATAATAGTAATAATATTAATAATAATAATAATTACCTTTAAAACATTTGTTAAGGAATGTCTAAGTGTAACGAAATATCAGGTGTTTTACAAATAATTCTGAGAATCATCCATCACCTAAATGATACCTGCTCTGTGGTGGTCCTGACCATTGAAGATCAGGGTGAAAGGGGGCTAACAAAGCATGTAGAGAAACAGATGGACTACAGTCAGTAATTGTAGAACTACAAAGTGCTTCTATATGGTAAGTGGAGCTTATACAAGGAGAAACAAGGAGGTGGTTTTAGTGTTATGGCTGATCAGTGTATATGTATAATTTCATATATAAGTCTATTAGGGGGGCATTTGTAGTGGTTGTAGCCTAGTGGTTAAGGTACTGGACTAGTAATCAAAAGGATGCTGGTTCAAGCCCCACTACTGCCAAATTGCCACTGTTGGGCTCTTGAATATACTGTCAAGGTACTGTAAGTCGAAAATGTAAATGCATTTTGAACATATCTGAATATATATGGTGATTATCGCTTTGGTTTGTATGTACAAACTCTGTGGAACAGTGGTCAACAACAGTGGTCAGGAAGAAAGCCCAAACTGTTACCTTATGTTGGGATGAAATTTGTCTGGATTTGTCAGTCCAAGAACCACCAAAAGATCCATTAAATGACTGAAGCTTGGAGCTTTACATTGAAAATATATGGAAATATGTGGACTTCAATGAAAATCAGGTCAGTGGCAACCAAAGGTTAGAGATACAGCTTATTCCTGCCAAATATAGTATCTGTATCTCTCACCTTCGGCTGGAACATTAACCGTGATGTATTTTTAAATCCTTAAACTGTGAACAATCCACACAGCTTTAACCACACTGGTACCTTTAACAGAGTGTATTTACACTTCATGATGAGCCGAGTGTACCTCAGTGTGCCGTTACCAACAGAACCATGTTCATAAAACGTTCACAGAGTTCGAGGCCGAGATTGGGGAGCTGCTGGACGAGTTTGAGGCGGTGGTGGAGGAACTGAGCGCCCCGTCGGTGAAGACCCACGGCACCTACGAGCCGCTGCTGACCGCGGCTAAACAGCGTCCGTCTTCTGGAGATGGAGTCGCAGACAGTGGCATTGAGGACACGGATGAAGGTGAGCGCTCATGCTCATCCACTCGTTAATTTAATGTTCATTTATCACCCTGAGGGTTCATCTGTGGGCACTGAGAAATCCCCCAAACCCACAGCGTGGCATAATAGTGAAGTGTTCCGCCGGTGACTCAAGGTGTTAATTCCTCACTGGGGTTTTGTTTTATGATTAAAACTGAAAAGATTAGTTCTTTCTCTGTGGGAAAAGGTTTTTTAGATCTTCTAGAGCTCTTAAAATTGGCTGCCCGTCCAGAAATCAGCTATGCTAACACTTAAAGACTAAACCTCTGGGCATCAGTGGGCAACTGCTACAGTCAGATGAATGTTCTGCCTCTTGCAACCACAAGTAATTGTTTAATCCCAGATCATAACATTACATTTTAAGTATTTAACAATTTTCCTCCCAATCTAGTCATTCATCTCCCAGTTTAGCCAGTTTGTTCCACTCCTGACCGCATCTTTTCACCTGCCTGATGTGGGTTCATATGGGGATCCGTATCGTGCACAGAGAGTCACACACTGATCTTCATTATTCCCTGTCTCATCGTGTAGACGCCATCGATCAACCAGCAGAGGTCGTAATTGCAGCAGTTTTGGGGAATCCCTGCTCAGCCATTGCCCCGCCCCGTGCATACACACAGCCCATCGTGCGTCTGTGTACGTGCCCGGCTGGCTAGCTACCAATCAATGTAGATAATGTAGCATCAACTGTACAGATGTTCCCAGAACTTTAGTCTTCCTTCACCATACTTCACATGTGCCACTAGACTAGAGCGTATTCTCCCAACCGGTTTGTCCTCCAGACTGCCAGAGGTGGTGTGCTTTACACCACTGAACACTTGACACTGGGAGACTTTGACCTATAGGGCAGTGGTAGCCTAGTGGGTAGGGCTTTGGGTCATCAATCGGAAGATTGTCGGTTCAAATCCAGGTTCTGCTATGCAGCCACTGTTGGGCCCTTGAGCAAGGCCCTTAACCCTGTCTGCTCTGTGGGCATCCTATAGGGCAGTGGCAGCCTAGTGGGTAGAGCTTTGAGCTACCAATCGGAAGATTGTCAGTTCAAATCCAGGCTCTGCTATGCAGCCTCTGTTGGGCCCTTGAGCAAGGCCCTTAACCCTGTCTGCTCCATGGGCGTCCTATAGAGTCGTAATAGCCTAGTGGGTAGAGCCTTGGGCTTTCAATCGGAAGATTGTCAGTTCAAATCCAGGCTCTGCTATGCAGCCACTGTTGGGCCCTTGAGCAAGGCCCTCAACCCTGTCTGCTCCATGGGCATCCTATAGGGCAGTGGTAGCCTAGTGGGTAGAGCTTTGGGCTATCAATCGGAAGATTGTCGGTTCAAATCCAGGCTCAAATCCAGGCTCAAATCCAGAGCAAGGCCCTTAATGCTCCATGGGTTTCCTGTAGGGCAGTGGTAGCCTAGTGGGTAGAGCTTTGGGTTATCAATCAGAAGATTGTCAGTTCAAATCCAGGTTCTGCTATGCAGCCACTTTTGGGCCCTTGAGCAAGGCCCTCAACTCTGTCTGCTCCAGGCTTGATTGGGACACTCAGGAACTCAAAGAACCGATGTATGTATTCGTGTATGTTCAGGATTCGTTTGTGTACGTTTTAGGAAGTGAAGCATCTCGGGGGAACAGCTTGAATGCCAGCGTAGAGGAGCTGAACACGGCCTGCATGATGCCAGCTTTAAAAGGTAATTCAGGTACACTGCCACTCTGATACCCATCACATTTAAGCAAATAAAAAGGCTAAAGACCCCGAACTGTGTTGCTTTTTTGTGGACGGGGGGAAAATCTGCACCTAATTTCATGCTTTCTGGCTTCCATCCCCGTCGATTCTTTAGTTTGGTACGACCTCTCGGTATCTTCGAGGTTTAGAGGTCCGTCCCCGCATCCATGCTCACATCCGGAAAGGGATTAAAGTTCCAGGCTGAACCGAAGTGAATGGGAGCGGAGTGGCTGTCGGAGGAGGATTTTTATCTCGTTTTGTCAGGGAGGCGAAGAGAAGCCGATCAGACTATCAACCGCTCCACTGTCGAGCGTGGACGCGTGGCTGTTTCAGCCTAACGGAACTAATCTTCGAGATAGACGCTGCGTTTTACGGGATGTTTATGATACGAGGTTTAAAGCGGCTTGAAGGTGCAGCTGTGAATTTGTTTATTAGTTTTTTGCTGGGATTAATTTATTTTAGGTAACACGGAATATAACACGCGAAGTTCCTTAGCATTTAATATTATATATTACACCGATCAGCCATAACATTAAAATGTAGTTCTACAATTACTGACTGTAGTCCATCCGTTTCTCTGCATGCTTTGTTACCCCCTTTCATGCTGTTCTTCAATGGTCAGGACTGAGAATAGTCCACCAACCACAGATATCCAGCCAACAGCGCCCCGTGGGCAGCGCCCTGTGACCACTGATGAAGGTCTAGAAGATGACCGACTCAAACAGCAGATAAGCGATCGTCTCTGACTTTACATCTACAAGGTGGACCAACTAGGTAGGAGTGTCTAATAGAGTGGACAGTGAGTGGACACGGTATTTAAAAACTCCAGCACAACACACACTAACACACCACCACCATGTCAGTGTCACTGCAGTTCTGAGAATGATCCACCACCTAAATAATACCTGCTCTGTGGTGGTCCTGTGGGGGTCCTGACCATTGAAGAACAAAGTAAAAGCAGGTTAAAAAAGTATGTATAGAAACAGATGGACTACAGTCAGTAATTGTAGAACTACAAAGTGTTTCTATATGGTAAGTGGAGCTGATAAAAGAGTCATGAAGGTAAATACAATAAAACAGTAATTAAATATGAATAACAAGCAAATACAAGGTGGCAGCAAGGTGCCTCAAATAGTCCTCAAATCTGGGCGCTGCACTCGAGCAGTTTCACATCTATTTTTGTGTCTGCTCCGGGTTTCCTGTAGGCGCTCTGGTTTAGTTTCATCAGCTGTGGTGGGTGTGTGAGTGGGTGTGTGGGTGGATCGTTCGTAAATGTGTTTTCTGTCTTTTTTCTTCCAGCCAAACTGGGCGACACCTCCGATCTCCAGAGCTTCATCGAGAATCTGGATAAAGAGCTTGCAGGTACCACCAGAGCCCAGACCTTCAGAAATCAATCAGAATGTTTTTTGTAGGTGAAGGTGCAGCAAAAAATGATTACGTGATATTACAAAAGGTTCAAATGTGATCCTTCGTCGCTGCTATAACAGCCACCACTCTTCTGGGATGCATTTTCTCCCATTGTTTCCCAATTTAGCGTAGTCAATCTGTCTTCCGCTGCCGGGGGATCCCTGATTGCAGTCGAGGTGGGTACACCACCACCCATGCCCCCCCCCCCGGAACCCTTTTTTCACCCATGCATTCTGCACAGGGTCCTTATACAGTGTTTGTAGACCCCGCCCACATAGTCCGGTCATCCCGCCCTAGCAAAATTGGGATGGGCGGGATGCAACACCGACTTTCGAACCGAGGATATCCCGCTGCGCCACCTGGGCGCCTTTCCACTACATTTTAAACCAAGTCGCCACAGCGGATCTGGTCCTCACACCAGTTTTTAATGTCGGATGCCCTTCCTGACCCTCCTATTTTTATTTGGACACTTAGTGCACCCCCGGTTGATTGGACATTAGCCTATCATGTCCTTGCAGACGGTAGGCACCGCTTAGATTCGAACCCAAGCGCCCGGTTAACGTCAATCACTAATATTGTTTATCAGGTCTGGCTCACCATGAGCGATCCAGATCATCCCAAAAGTATTAGATAGGGTTAAGGTCAGGGTTCTGTTTAAGCAATTTCATTTATGGGTTCTACTTTGTGCCCAGGGCAACTGCCATGCCACAACCATGTTTTACCACTGTGTAGTTGGCATAGCAGTAAGACATGCTATTAAACTTGAGAGTTCAAATCTCATGTCTGCTGCCAGCCGTCCAAATGTCTATACGGACAATGATTGGCTCGTTCCTCATAACTGCTGCAGTTATGCCCTCTACTGGCTGACCGATGGCGACTGCACAGAGACGGGGGATAATGTAGATCAGTGTGTGACTCTCCGTGCGCGATACGGATCTCCGTATGAACCCAGCTCATGCAGGTCTACAGCAGTAGAGGGCAGTTAAAGCCTAGCTGTTAAGATACTGGACTAGTAATCAAAACGTCGCTGGTTCAAGCCTTACCAGTGCCAGGTTGCCACTGTTGGGCCCTTGAGCAAGGCCCTTAACCCTCAATTGCTTAGACAGTATACTGTCACAGTACTGTGAGTCGATTTGGATGAAAAGCGTCAGGTGATTTGATATGACTAGTTTGGGTTGCCCAAACCATCGAAACACCACCAGGGTATTTAAATAGTCTAATAGTCTAACAGTGATGTGCTTTACACCTCTCCTCCTCATGCTTGGTATTGAACGTGCTGATTTGAGACCTGTGTGTGGTTTTAACAGCTCAGCTTTAGTTTGTCTATAGAGGTAACATGGCTATATGGTTTATTTAGCATCTGTTATTATAAATGGAATTGCAGTTAGAATAGTGTGTGTATACTTTTGGCAGTGTAGCATGTGCAGTTAGCTGCAATGTTGGCCTCAGTTGGCACCATAGTGCTGAAATACCGAGTCCCATTTGCATAGCGTTCGTTATTATTACCGCCGGGGTAATTTAGCTATTAAGGCTTAAGTGTGGCGTTTTATGTACTGGAGAGATTCATGAGTTTATTTTCATGGCCTCATTTTACTGCATGAATAATTAGAACGTGAACACATACGAGGGAAAAAAACCTCAATTTATTTGCATTAATGCAGCATATGATCAGCAATCACGAAACGTCCAGTATATTAATAAAAGTCGCGGCATAAATTACCCCCGACAGCCTGGTGTTAATAAAAGAGCGCTGCTTTTACACATCCGGCACGATCATGAATCATAAATCCCTGGACACGTGAGCATGTTAATCTTCACCTCACGCCTGTCGAGTCGTGTCACAACTTTATCTTCTTCGCAGAGATGTGAACAGACGGTGTAGCTACAGGACACAGGACGAGACCAAGAACCAACATCTGCGGGATCCTGGACCAAAATCAGCCTCTTGAGGTTGGACCTTTGACAAGTATTCCACCAAGAAATGCAGATTTTTGACAGTCACTACTGGAATTAGCATAATATCGTAACACAGGGTCTGTCTGAAAACCTAGTGAGCTGCCTTGCTGCCTACTGCCTACCTGATCAGCTGCCTCAGTAGATAGGATTCTAATAAGACATGGAACTCATAATCAGATTATTTAGACGCTTTACTAACACAGCACGCCAGCTAACGTCTCCCTGTGTGTACCGAAAACAGTTAAACTGTCGAGCCCAAATTTATAAATAAACGACACTTGTGCACCTTTATACACATTAAACATCAATGAGAATTCATTTACATTTAAAGGAACTCCGTTGGTTGCTCCGCATTTAATTCGTCCGCCACGTTTGTCATATTTTGTGATGAATGCTGAATGCTGGGATTGTCTTCAGCGCTGAGGAGGTGTCGGACGCTCCCTCGTCATTCAGTCAGATTATCACTCCGAATTAATTGTGCCTTAGTAGGAGCATCTCAAGAGATCTAAGAATTTAGACACGCCCTCTTCTCAGGAGTGTAGGATGTGTAGAGATCACCAGGTTTTCAGACACACCCAGAGATTCCAATTAAAATGTGGATAAAACTGATTTAAAGAAACACAAAGTGGCTTTAAGGCAGAGGTGTTTTGTTTGGGCGGCGCCCCACACCTCAAGTACTTTAACCTCAACAGCAGCTCGGCCAGCGAACGCAGACGTTCTGTATTCAAAGCTTATTGTAAACAAGTCTTGACCCATACAAGCGTTTACGCCCCCCCTAAGTGTCGCAACCCCCTCACCAAGCACATGGATCAACGTCTGAATGACTAAATAAGAATCCATTAAACGTTTAGTTTGTTTGGGCTCAGTGTGGGCAAAGCCATACATGCACCGTGTTTGCTTTATCTATCGTTATAAAACACATTACACACATGTGGACTATTATATTTAGTATATTAGTGACTCAGGTACAAAAGCTGTGTGAATTATCTGCATTTTATCTGCATTTTAATTGTTATCACTGTAATAAGGAATGTAAATAAACAAAAAACGAGTGTACTGATTTGTATTTTGTGTTTTTATACATTTGTGCACCTGGCTTGGCTTGTAAAATTTAAAAGCAGCTTGTTTTATACTTAAATATATACAAATGGTTAAAATATAGACACGACTGAAGAATTCTGCCGTGTAAATGAGTGCAGCTACACTCCTGTTCAGATTTTTTACTGTGGTTTATTTATATATTTGTAAACTTTGTATTTTTTATATGAATAAATATATTAAGTGTTTATTTTATAATGTGTATTTTGTATGGCTCTTTCTATGAGTTCTTTTATTATTAAATATTACATACACCGATTAGGCATAACATTATGACCACCTTCCTAATATTGTGTTGGTCTCACTTCTGCTTCCAAAACAACCCAGCAACTGTGCTGCTCTGTGTATTCTGTAAATACACCTTTCTATCAGTGTAGTATGGTCCCTTTGGCGTTCCATACAGGGGATTGGGGGTGTCCCGGTGTGTACATGAGGAAAGAGTTCAGTCTGAGTAAAGATGCCTGTCGGCTAAATAGCTACAGTGGTGTGGATATTTATTGCAGTAATACAAAACACTACAATCAGAACCAGCATTAATTCTTCAGCTGTTTAAGCTGCAGTAGCTTGTCTGTTGGATCGGACCACATGTGCATCACTGAGCCTTGGCTGCCCATGACCCTGTCACCGGTTTATCACTGTTCCTTCCTTGGACCACTTTTGATAGATACTGACCACTGCAGACCGGAAACACAGCACAAAAGCTGCAGTTTTGGAGATGCTCTGACCCAGACGTCTAGCCATCACAATTTGGCCCTCGTCAAACTTGCTCAGATCCTCACGCTTGATCATTTTTCCTGCTTCTAACATCAACTTTGAGGATAAAATGTTCACTTGCTGCCTAATATATCCCCCCCCACTAACAGGTGCCGTGATGAAGAGATAATCAGTGTTATTCACGTCACCTCTCAGTGGTCATAATGTTATGCCTGATGTATATACAGTATATCTATATCTATCTATCATATATATATATACAGTGTATCACAAAAGTGAGTACACCCCTCACATTTCTGCAGATATTTAAGTATATCTTTTCATGGGACAACACTGACAAAATGACACTTTGACACAATGAAAAGTAGTCTGTGTGCAGCTTATATAACAGTGTAAATTTATTCTTCCCTCAAAATAACTCAATATACAGCCATTAATGTCTAAACCACCGGCAACAAAAGTGAGTACACCCCTTAGTGAAAGTTCCTGAAATGTCAATATTTTGTGTGGCCACCATTATTTCCCAGAACTGCCTTAACTCTCCTGGGCATGGAGTTTACCAGAGCTTCACAGGTTGCCACTGGAATGCTTTTCCACTCCTCCATGACGACATCACAGAGCTGGCGGATATTCGAGACTTTGCGCTCCTCCACCTTCCGCTTGAGGATGCCCCAAAGATGTTCTATTGGGTTTAGGTCTGGAGACATGCTTGGCCAGTCCATCACCTTTACCCTCAGCCTCTTCAATAAAGCAGTGGTCGTCTTAGAGGTGTGTTTGGGGTCATTATCATGCTGGAACACTGCCCTGCGACCCAGTTTCCGGAGGGAGGGGATCATGCTCTGCTCAGTATTTCACAGTACATATTGGAGTTCATGTGTCCCTCAATGAAATGTAACTCCCCAACACCTGCTGCACTCATGCAGCCCCAGACCATGGCATTCCCACCACCATGCTTGACTGTAGGCATGACACACTTATCTTTGTACTCCTCACCTGATTGCCGCCACACATGCTTGAGACCATCTGAACCAAACAAATTAATCTTGGTCTCATCAGACCATAGGACATGGTTCCAGTAATCCATGTCCTTTGTTGACATGTCTTCAGCAAACTGTTTGCGGGCTTTCTTGTGTAGAGACTTCAGAAGAGGCTTCCTTCTGGGGTGATGGCCATGCAGACCAATTTGATGTAGTGTGCGGCGTATGGTCTGAGCACTGACAGGCTGACCCCCCACCTTTTCAATCTCTGCAGCAATGCTGACAGCACTCCTGCGCCTATCTTTCAAAGACAGCAGTTGGATGTGACGCTGAGCACGTGCACTCAGCTTCTTTGGACGACCAACGCGAGGTCTGTTCTGAGTGGACCCTGCTCTTTTAAAACGCTGGATGATCTTGGCCACTGTGCTGCAGCTCAGTTTCAGGGTGTTGGCAATCTTCTTGTAGCCTTGGCCATCTTCATGTAGCGCAACAATTCGTCTTTTAAGATCCTCAGAGAGTTCTTTGCCATGAGGTGCCATGTTGGAACTTTCAGTGACCAGTATGAGAGAGTGTGAGAGCTGTACTACTAAATTGAACACACCTGCTCCCTATGCACACCTGAGACCTAGTAACACTAACAAATCACATGACATTTTGGAGGGAAAATGACAAGCAGTGCTCAATTTGGACATTTAGGGGTGTAGTCTCTTAGGGGTGTACTCACTTTTGTTGCCGGTGGTTTAGACATTAATGGCTGTATATTGAGTTATTTTGAGGGAAGAATAAATTTACACTGTTATATAAGCTGCACACAGACTACTTTTCATTGTGTCAAAGTGTCATTTTGTCAGTGTTGTCCCATGAAAAGATATACTTAAATATCTGCAGAAATGTGAGGGGTGTACTCACTTTTGTGATACACTGTATATAATATATATATATATATATATATATATATACAGTATATATATATATATATATAATAACAGGTCAGGGAATCATGACTGAGTAAAAGTAGAGGATCCATTAAAGGCTCAGTCTTCACAAGCCATAATGGGTCGTGTCTCAAACAGGTCAAACAAATAATTTCTCAACTCAGCAATGTTGTAGGTCTTTCACCGTCTACCGTACATAATATGCTGAATAGATTCAAGTCTGTCTTGAAAAAAGAATCAGGCGATGGGCAGGTGATGGAACACGGAGGTAAACTCAGATCCATCCCATGTTTTACTCTTTGAGCTACAGAAAAAGAACATTTGAATGAATATAAAAATGATTTGATGTTTTTATTATTTATAAAAAGACGTTTCAGCTGTGTGGACTGGGAACCGTTTCTTATTTTGTATTAAAAACCAATATTAAAAACAATACTGATCAGAATATTTCTGTGCTGTATGTTTATTTTCTTGTATTCTCTCAGACGTGTATAATTTACTTCACCAGCAGAGGAAACTCGGGTTCATTACCCATCTAAACAGGAAACATCTCAGCTGCACCGCAGTGTTCCGGAGTTCACTGAAGCTTACAATCTCACATTTTTTACATCCTCTGACGGTTATAAAACCTCCTGATGTCTTAATGTTACTTAGTCAAGATGTACAGTAATTAAAACACATCCAACAGCAGAGCCACGGCGTCACAATCCCTTCCACTCGGTATGGATTCCACTGCAGTCATCATATAAATGAGGGAGGAGAACAGCTGGAGTGTTCAGTGTAGAGTACAGTAATGATAGAGATCACCTGCCACACACACACACACACACATTATCCTCATGTTACTACACAGAGAACCACCACAACCCACAAGATTCAGGAGTTCTATTGCTTTACAGTAACAATCAGAGCTTCATCAGTTCTAAGAAAGTTGTTTCACATCATTTCCTGTCTAAAAAACACACATTTATTACAGTAACCCAGAGACCCACATGACTCAGAAACGTCTGCTCGTAAAATGTCCCGTCCTTACATTAAAAGCCACGTTGTTTATCTCACCAGTGAAACCAGTAGCAACCAAACACGGCACACCAGCAAAGTCACAAAATGATAATTCACCCAAATGTCATTCATTACCATGAGAGGTACCTGCCTCCTTTAATTTTGTATGAATGAAAACAAACAATAAATAGTGTTTTTGTAAAGGGCAATAAAATAAAATCAATCTGCAATTAATTAAAAAAAAATAATTTAATGTTTTGACTGACCAACTCTATTGTATTTAGTAAATATGAACAAATTGTGAATTTGATGCCCTAAGGTTTATAAAATATTAAATATACACCATTTAGAAACACTCCACAACGAGCAGATTGCACATAATTTAGGTCTTTCACCATCTACCGTACATAATATGCTAAATAGATTCAAGTTTATGTTAAAATGTCAATAATGTCAATGTTAAAAAAGTCCTATTGAAAATGTCTGGTGCTCACAAAGAGGAAAATCAGACGAAGCAACTGGAGTCTCGTATCAATTAAAAATGAGACAAAAAAATCCACTCCAGTTTAAGTCTCATTACTAGGAAAGGTGATGGAACACAGGGGTAAACAGATTCATTAGAATTAGTTAATCAAAGAGTCTAATTTTGAATTTTACAAAATGCTAAATACTTCTCTGTGGTTTGTAAGTTAACATAAACGTACAACAACAAAATATACTAAACCAAAGCATCTACAAAAAGGCTAAAAAATACTAGAGATTAAAAAATCCATGATGTTCTACATTAACACTGATCCAACACACCACAAACCACTCAATTTCATTTACTGAAGAGACAAATAATGGATGTTATATATGCTAATCAACTAAAAAGCTGATAAATCAGGAAGCAGTCAGTGTTTAGATCAGACTGCTCCATTATTCGTTTAATTGGGTCTTCAGGGGAAACACATTTTATATCAGAATTATAATAAAACATAAATGTGAACCAAACTGCTGCTGTTGTGGAATCTCTGCTGTGTCCATTTTTGTTAAGTAGGAAATTCCTCATTACACAGTGTGTCGACACGGTGGTCAGGAAACACAGACGTCCAGCAAGAAACAAAACTGGAAGCTCAGAAGATTTAGAGGAAACAAAACAGCAGAAAAGCAAAAAAACGAAACCACAAAGTTCCTGATTTACATTAAACAGGAACGTGTCAGTCCACACAAAACACACGCATAACACACACCACACAATACACACACACACAACATATCACACAACATACAACACACACCATACAACACACAACACAACATACAACACACAACAAACGAAACCACAAAGTTCCTGGTTTACATTAAACAGGAACGTGTCAGTCCACACAAAACACACGCATAATACACACCACACAACACACACACAAAATACAACACACAACATATAACACAACATACAACACAACACACACCATACAACACAACACAACATACAACAAACAAAACCACAAGGTTCCTGGTTTACATTAAACATGAACGTGTCAGTCCACACACAACAACACACAATACAACACACAAACAACACACACACAACATATAACACAACATACAACACAACACAGACCATACAACACACAACAAACGAAACCACAAAGTTCCTGGTTCACATTAAACATGAACGTGTCAGTCCACACACAACACACACAACATACAACAACAGACCATACACACCGTACAACACAATACACAACATACAACACAACACAATACAACACACAACATAGAACATACAACACACACAATACACACCGTACAACATACAACACAACATATAACACAGCATATTACACACAGCACAACATAACACACACAACATATAATACACAACATACAACACACAATATAACACAACATAACACACAACACAACACACACAACATACAACACAACACACAATACACAACATACAACACACAATATAACACAACATAACACACAACACAACACACACAACATACAAACAACACACAATACACAACATACAACACAAAACACAATACAACACACACAATACACACTGTACAACATACAATACAACACACCTTACAACACACACAGTACACACTGTACAACACACAACACAACATGCAACGACACAACATACAACACACAACATACAAACAACACACCGTACAATACACAACACAACAATACACACCGTACAACACAACACACAACATATAACACACAATACAACACAACATACAACAACATACAATACAACACACACATCATACAACACAACACACAAAGAAACATTTGAGGTTAAAGCGTCACTTCCCAACTAAACTGTGTGTAAATTTATTTGAAATGCATTTAAGTGACGTGATATATAAACATTGGGTTTTGTGGTAAGGTTGTGGGTTCAAATCCTGGCTCTGCCATGCAGCCACTGTCCAGGGGCCCCAAACAACGACTGACCCCTCGGCTCCAACCCCTGCATCCAAACAAGCACACGGTACACGCGTGGTGCACGATAAAGGCTCTAAGCGTGAATAAACCACTCACAGCTTCAAGCATCACCACAAGCATTGATATGAAAATTTACCCAGCATGCTCCTGTAGCCTTTAGCATTGCTAATATACTCTTAGCCATTAGGCTCCTTTATATAAACTGTGTGTACGATAACGCAAAACAAACGCCGAGAGGCCCTTTTAATCGATCGCCTAATTAAGATAGAACATAAAAACGAGGTGTTTGAGCTTGTTTACAGAAGCGTGTTTTCCTACCGGGGTGAATAAACCGTGTGAGACGAGGGGATGAATATTCAACAGGGCTGTAGTTTTTTTCTTTGTTCTGTCATTAATTATTTGTTTAGTTGACACGATCTGCATTGTGAACGGAGTGATTTTTTATATACATCTGAGGTTCAAAGTCGAGCCAGTTTTAGAATCTGAATGTTTCTGCAACTGATTGATTTTTCTAAGATGTAAATGATTGGAACTCAGTTCTTTAAAAAAATCTTTACTAAGTTTATTTTGGTTTTATAAAAGTACATCAAAATCTGCTGGGTCAAAAATATACAGTCAGCAAATTGCACATTTATTTGGTTCTCTTTTTTTTGCACGACAGCCTCCAGAACCGTTGTATTGTGAGGATTGTTGGACTGTTGACAGGGACTTTAATGAGTTCAAGCAGCTTTTTATTCAGGGTGGATTATTTTTTGATGATCCTTTTTATGACTGAGGAAAAACATACAACACACAACATAATACAACACACAACATGCAACATACAACACATCACAACATACTATATACAACATACAACACACAACATATAACATACAACACAACATAAAAACAACACAGCATACAACATACTATATACAACATACAACACACACACATACAACATACTATATACAACATACAACACACAATATAGTATATACACAACACACACACACAACACAACATAATACAACACACAACATACAACACACAACATGCAACACAACACACAACACATCACACAACATACTATATACAACAACTTACAACACACATCACATAACATACAACACAACTGACAACACATAACATATAACACACAACACAATACAACACACAACATGCAACACACAACACATCACACAACATACTATATACAACAACTTACAACACACATCACATAACATACAACACAACTGACAACACATAACATATAACACACAACACAATACAACATATAACACAAAATACAACACACAACATATAACGTACAACACAACTGACAACACATAACATATAACACACAACACAATACAACATATAACACAACATACAACACACAACATATAACATACATTATAAAACGGATAGTTCCGGTCCTAAAATCTGATTGGCTGAGCCGCGTTCGAAGCCGTTGTAAAATCCCCGATAAACGCACACCTAGGACCACCTCACATCATTCCATATTAATACGCCACTGAATAGAAAAAATTAATGTTATTTTCGCCCTCCTGTTGCCTAGCAACACTGTTAATCGAACTATTTTGCGTCGCGGAAGAATGCTTTATTGTAAGTTTATACACAATAAATACATATATGAATTAAACATTGTTGTATTTATTATATTTTATGTTGACCGACGTTTTATAAAAGCAATAAGCCACTCGAGACCGTGCATTACTGTTATGATTTTAGCACGGGGAAAGAAGTCATCCCCGTGCTAAAATCATAACAGTAATGCACGGCCTCTCGTGGCTTATTGCTTTAACACAACATACAACACACAATATAGTATCTAACACAACATACCACACAACATACAACTCAACTGACAACACATAACGTATAACACACAACACACATCATACAACACACAACTTACCACACACAACACACATTACAACGTAACACACAACACCTCACTTGGTATTAAGCTGTGTGTGTTTTCTACTTTTTAACCTGAACAGAATAAATTGGTGCTAAATCAGATGTGAGTAAATAAATAAATATTTGTAGCAGCAGCTAAAACAATTAAATAATCAATAATGTTTCATATTTAACAACCATATACATTTTATTTCCATGTTTTAAGCAGACGTTGCTTGACTGGTGCAATAAATCAACACAGCATGTTCTCCTTTAGCATGTTCTCCTTCAGCATGTTCTCCTTTACTGCTTCATATTTAAAGCAGAAGGTGTGAGAAGCTTGGGAAGGAGCAGTATCTCAAAAACATGCCAGTCAGGTTCACTGCTGTAGAAATGAACCTCATTATCTGTAATGTTTGTACTTCTGTCATTAACTGATCGCTGCTGTGAGATGAAACTCATAAAGAAAGTTAATCAATCACTGACTGATACAGAAAACCGGAGAGGAAGCGGTACAGCAGGTACAGCCGGGTTTAGTAACTTCAGTCCACACAATATAAGTGTACTGCCACCTCATGGTCATGTCCGGTTGATGCACTTTTTTTGAGGCTATAATCTATATTTTTTATTTATGTAATTTAAATGTAATAGTTTAAGTACCCAGTGAGTGAAAAACTGGACTATATTTACCTCATCCAACACACACACACACACACACACACACACACACAAAACACCCCAAACAGATCGCCAGTCCATCACAACACACACACACACACACACACACACACACGGGTGCTGAAACCCATTCATTCATTGTCTGTTTGTGGTGGGTACGACTCACCTGGTGAAAGGTGGAAAACACCCCAAACTGATTGCCAGTCCATCACAGGACACACACACACACACACACACCTTTGCTAAAACCCATTCATTCACTCATTCATTCATTCATTCATTGTCTGTTTGTGGTGGGTACGATTCACCTGGTGAAAGGTGCCTGTCAATCACAGGGCAAACACACACACACACACACGGATGCTGAAACCCATTCATTCATTCATTCATTGTCTGTCCGCAGTGGGTACGATTCATCTGGTCAAAGGTAGGAAACACCCAGAACAGATCTCTCTCTCTCTCTCTCTCTCTCACACACACCAGGCGATTTTTAGTAGCACCAATTAGCCTGATTTCTAATGAGTCTTTGGGCTTGTGGAAGAAAACCAGAGAATGAACCCGGACTGCTCCAACTGGAAACTGAACCCACGACCTTCTTGCTGTGAGGCGACAGTGTTACCCACTGTGCCACCAATTTATATTTCTGTAACTGGCTATTAAAGTTAAATAACAACTCAGGTAAACATGGTATTGTTTATTTTGCTTATATGTTATATATTTAAAAAACATCCTACATTAGAGTTTCAGAACATGAAAGCTCCGGATCCGTGCGCTGATCTGATCGACTTTAATTCTGTAATTGTCTGCTTTGTCCGTTCTTATCTCACCGACCTTGTGATGTAGGGCAGATGGTCAGTGAGCATCCAGTCGTCTTTCAGTCCTGATTCTCTCTCGGGGGTTTCGCTCGACAGATAAAACCCGGCGAGCCACTGTGTCAGTCAGTCAGTCTGTCAGTCAGTCAACCAACCAACCAACCAGTCAGTCAGTCAGTCAGTCAAATGTAGAATTTTTAGTGAACGATTGAGTCAGTGGAGCAAAAATAAACTGAAACCTGGTGTGAATGCGCTGCTGTCAACCGTACTGGAGTTCCTATCAATCAGGAAAGTCACATTTTAAGGACAATCAGAGTAGTTTTTAAATCTGGTGTGTTTTTATTCACTTTTATTGACTTCTTGAGTTATTTGGAAAACCTTGTTAAGTTCTTTGGAGAACCTTCTTGGCTTCCTAAGTTCTCCTGTGGTTCTTTGGAGAAACTTATTAGTTTCTTGTGTTCTTTGGAAAACCTTGTTAAGTTCTATGAAGAACCTTCTTGGCTTCCTAAATTCTCTTGTGGTTCTTTTGGGGTCTTTGGCGAACCTTCTTGGTTTCCTAAGTTCTTGAGAGCCTTATTGGCTTCCTGAGTTCTTTGGAGAACCTTCTTGGCTTCTTAAGTTTTTTTTTTGAGAACCTTCTTGGCTTCTTGAGTTCTTTGAAAAACCTACCTAAGTTCTTTGGAGAACCTTGTTGAGTTTTTTGGAGAACCTTCTTGACTTCTTAAGTTCTTTGGAGAACCATCTTAAGTTCTTTGGAAAACCTTTTTGAGTTCTTTAGAGAACCCTCTTGGCTTCTTGAGTCATTTGGAGAACCTTATTTGCTTCTTGAGTTCTTTGAAGAACCTTCTATGGAGAACAGCACAGAAGAGCTGAAGAAAAGAGGGAAACCAAAGAGGAGGTTTTATGGAAATGGAGACGAATGATCAGCTTTAGCGACCCCTAATGGGAACAGCTGAAAGAAGAAGAAGAAGAAGAAGTTGTTTGACGGTTGCCGCTTGGTTTTACAGTTATTGTCCCTCGTATGATAAAACACAGAACCATTAAAGATGCTTTCATTATTTCTCCTGCAGTCCCGTAGCTGAGATCTGAGGGTCATTACCTACAGTAGGTGAGGTTACGATGCTTCGGGTGGGTCGTTAGCTTGCTAGCTCGTTTGGTCTCTTTAATGTGCGCGATGTGTCATGAACAATTAGCGTATATCTCCTCACAGCGCCTGATAGCCCATTCAGGGTGGAACGTGGCCTTGTGAATGCGAAGCTACAGCTAATTATCTTCTGGAGCAGGGCTGAACGTTGATGAGGTGCTCTCAGGAATTGGCCGGGACCCGAGGGAGAGATCGAGGAGGAGATATAAAGAACCAGAGAGAAAAGAGAGGAGACGGATACGACGAGCGAGATCCATTCTCCATCTGCTTCTGCTGGTCCTGATTTTCTAAAACCGGGTTACAGACTCCATCTTCTCCATCTTCTCCTTGGGAAATTCAAGGTGATTTGGAACCAGCTATGAAATATAATCCTGCCAGCAGGTCCTTCATCTGCCACGTGGTCTCCATCCAGTGAAATGTTCTAGGTAGTAACAGCTGCTGACCGGGGCGTCCACGTCCAAACCACCATAACAGCTCTACTCTGAGGTTCTACCAAACATGATGCGGCCAAATTAGTGGACTATTACCCTATTTAGATTTTGGACCATGTCTGCGGAAACCTGTGCCCATTTGGGCAATAAAGCAGTTCATGCCGGTGTACCCTGGTAGGTAGAGACCCACACCTGAGAGGTCATGAGAAGTCCCAGTTGTAGGACGCTACTGTGGATAAAGAGAAACACGGACAGCAAAAATACTATGTTGCTGTGACGGCTGAGAGTTCCCAGGAAACAGAGCAGCTAGGTGGGTAGCACTAGCAAGAAGGTGGGTAGCAAGAAGGTCCTGGGCTCGATTCCCAGTTCTTTGGAGAACCTTCTTGGTTTCTTTAGAGAACCTTCTTTGGTTTCTTTAGAGAACCTTCTTAAGTTCTTTGGAGAACATCCTTGGCTTCTTAAGTTCTTTAGAGAACCTTACTGAGTTCTCTGGAGAGCCTTCTAGGCTTCTTGAGTTTTTTGAAAAACCTTCTTGGCTTCCTAAGTTCTCTTGGGGTCTTTAGAGAACCTTATGGTCTTTTTGAGTTCTTTGGAGAACCTTATTAAGTTCTTTGGAGAACCTTCTTGGTTTATTGAGTTATATGGAAAACCTTATTAAGTTCTTTAGAGAACCTTATTGAGTTCTTTGGAGAATCTTCTTGAGTTCTTTAGAGAACCTTCTTGGCTTCTTAAGTTCTTTAAGAACCTTCTTGGCTTCCTAAGTTCTCTTGGGGTCTTTGGAGAACCTTATTGGCTTCTTGAGTTCATTGGAGAGCCTTCTTGGCTTCTTAAGTTCTTTAAGAACCTTCTTGGCTTCCTAAGTTCTCTTGGGGTCTTTGGAGAACCTTATTGGCTTCTTGAGTTCATTGGAGAACCTTATTAAGTTATTTGGAGAACCTTCTTGAGTTCTTCGGATGAACCCTCTTGACTTCTTGAGTTTTTTAGAGAACCTTAAGTTCTTTGGAGAACCTTCTTGAGTTCTTTGGTGAACCTTCTTGACTTCTTGAGTTCTTTGGAGCAAGAAGGTCCTGGGCTTGATTCCCAGGTGGAGCGGTCTGGGTCCTTTCTGTGTGGAGGACCCGGAGCCATCAAGTAAGGTGGCCAACATAGCTGGTATTTACAGCTCTACCCCTACAGCTGCAACGAATTAACACTGATGAGGCACAGAGACATAATGGCACGGCAGGCGAGCATGATACTCTAACCCACACCTCCTGCCGATCTACACGGCAGGTGGATCCATTACAATCAGATAGAAAGGTTTTGCAAATGTCAGACCTCGAAGCTCTGGAATTACTACTTATAGATGATCAAGGAAGATCAAGGATTTCAGTCCCGTCCTTATTATTTATGGGGGCAAAATTGTGGATTTGTAATAAAATGTTGCACTGAATTTGAACTAGTGGTCTCAGACTTTGTGCCCTACTGTATATGTAGAGAGTAAATGAGAGAGCGAGAGAGAGAGAGAGCGAGAGAGAGCGAATGCCGTGTTCTTGTTAGATGTTTGTTTCACTCCTCCGGCTTCTTCATGCCATCCATCACCTGGACAGAATCATTACTGTTCCAGTCAATGCAGCAGCTGGGCTCAGTGTCCCTGAAGGAGCGGCGCAGCGAGCTTCACCACCATCCAGTCCGAGCAGCTTTCTTATTGTGTTATCATGCAGAAAACGCTCACACGAAGCTAATTAATGCCCCAACGCTGGATTCTTTTATCGCTCGTGGATGATCAGGAACCTCGGTAGCAGTCGGCCGGTCTAATGAAGTGTCTTCATCTCCTCGGGACGGGACGCAATCAGAAACAATCTGAAAGGTAAACATGATAAATCTCTGGAAAGGTCAGCGCTTTAGCTGTTTTATTTTACCGAGCAAACACGGAGGCTCTGATTTACTACGTCTGGCCGGCGCTGCCGTGTTCTCACCGCCGGTGATGCATCGCCGCCAAGAAGTCAGTCGTTCTCTACGAGAGCTGGTAATGTACAACGACAGGAAGTGGCACCGCTGGCAATACAAAATGTGTGGAGCCGGTGACATGACAAAGTCAAGCTTATAGGACCTGCTGGATGGACAACCATCTTTACATTACTCCATGGGTCTGTCTGTAAACCTGGTGATCTCACTACTAGGGATGTAATGATACACTCTACTCACGAGTTCTTTGGAGAGCCTTCTTGGCTTCTTGAGTTCTTTGGAGAGCCTTCTTGGCTTCTTGAGTTCTTTGGAGAGCCTTCTTGGCTTCTTGAGTTCTTGAAGAACCTTCTTGGCTTCCTAAGTTCTCTTGGGGTTTTCCTGGGGTCTTTGGAGAACCTTATTGGCTTCTTGAGTTCTTTGGAAAACCTTGTTAAGTTCTTTAGAGAACCTTCTTGAGTTCTTTGGAGAACGCTGTTGACTTCTTGAGTTCTTTGGAGAACCTTCCATGGGTCTGCCTGAAAACCTGGTGATCTCTCTACTAGGGATGTAACAATACACTCTACCCACGATGCGATACGATTCACGATACTGGGGTCACGATACGATTAAATAATTAAATAATTGTTATTTCATTCCAATTGCACAGGAATGTTTACACGTGCAGACGAGTAATGTATCATCTCTGTACATTTATTTTATATTTACACTCCACACACACACACACACACACACACACACTCCACACACACTTGTTGAAAAGGTTAGTCTGTGAGATCCGGAGGTGTAGAAAATAGATGGAGTGGAAATGAACTCGGCGCTGATTGATTCCTCCGGTGAGTTTAATATCCTACTAGAACATAAAACGGAATGGGAGCCGATCTGAGAAAGGCGCGGCACGTAGCTCATTTTTCTTCTTTATTTAATAGGCCGGTGTGGTGTGTACCCGAGAAGAATGAATAATGAACGCTTAACATTTACAGTGACAGTGAACACGGATTATGTAGCTCAGCGCGAGTACTTACCACATGTCATAAGAAAACACTATGAATTTAAAGATCTGCAGCACTGGGTGGAAGTCTCTCACTGGTCTCTCACTCTCATACGGTAAGATGTTCTACTGCGCTGTGTCATCGGGCAATACAACGTTCTTCCAGGTCCTTTCTGTGTGGAGTTTGCATGTTCTCCCCATGTCTGGGTGCTCCGGTTTCCTATCACAGTCAATCACAGGATCAATAAAGTATCTGTCTGTCTGTCTATCTGTCTGCCTCTATCTATCTGTCTGTCTCTGTCTGTGTGTCTACCTACTTTCCTACCTATGTACCTGCCTATCTATCTACTATAGTTTGCATGTTCTCCCCATGTCTGGGTTCTATCTATCTATCTATCTATCTATCTATCTATCTATCTATCTATCTATCTATCTATCTATCTATCTATCTATCTGTCTGTCTGTCTGTCTGTCTCTATCTGTCTGTCTGTCTGTCTGTCTGTCTGTCTCTATCTATCTATCTATCTATCTATCTATCTATCTATCTATCTATCTATCTATCTATCTATCTATCTATCTATCTATCGTCTGTCTGTCTGTCTGTCTGTCTGTCTGTCTACCTACCTACCTACCTACCTATCTATCTATCTATCTATCTATCTATCTATCTATCTATCTATCTATCTATCTATCTATCTATCTATCTATCTCTGTCTCTATCTGTCTGTCTGAATCTATCTATCTATCTATCTATCTATCTATCTATCTATCTATCTATCTATCTATCTATCTATCTATCTATCTATCTATCATCTATCTTTCTATCATCTATCTTTCTACCTATCTAGCTATCTGTCTGTCTATCTGTCAGAGTTCACTGAGAGTTCAGAGGGAAGTGGGTATGTTTAATTTAAATATAATGATCTTCTCATTAGGATTATAAACTGGTGAGTGAAATCAGTAAAATCTGAGTTTACACGACACGGTGGAGAGCTGATTCCGGAGCTGGTTGTGGGTATATTTTTCCTCAAGCTCCTGAATGGTTCGACGTCCATCTGGTACGTTCTCGCTTCTAATGAGCGCCTGAATGCAGCATCATCTACCTGAAACGGGGAAATCTATAAATACCAAATCTACCTTCTGACTACCGTATGTTTCCATGGTTACTGTAATCATCACAGCGGACTCACCTGACGTGAATAGAAATGGTCTGGCTAAAAAACATGCAGAAAATGATTCACTTTTCATTGGATTTGTGTTTTAGCACCGCTTTAACCTGGTCAGGGTTGCAGTGGGTACGATATGTTGGATGAAAGGCACCAATCTATCACAGAGTAGACACGAGCCCACATATAGGACAATTTTTAGTAGCTCAAAAGACCCTCAGGGGGGCCGTAGATTAAACATCCCTGCTGAGAAGTGTTTTTGACTCTTATACACCGAAAATAACACAAATATAATATAAACACACTGAAATACAATTACAAACAGTTAAACATCTGCACTTTATCTTTACTTCTTTATTGTTTCCTGACGCTTTTTAATGGTGGAGATGCTTGATGTTGGAATACCTTATTCCCTTCAGTACCGGCGCATTCACAGTGACAAAATAGCTTTTTTCTCCTACCTACTTACCTACCTATCTATCTACCATAGTTTGCATGTTCTCCCCATGTCTGGGTGTCAAGGTTCCTATCACAGTCCTTCTTTAGTTTCCTTTGGGATCAATAAAGTATCTGTCTGTCTGTCTATCTATCTGTCGCTGTCTCTATCTATCTATCTATCTATCTATCTATCTATCTATCTATCTATCTATCTATCTATCTATCTATCTATCTATCTATCTATCTATCTATCTGTCTGTGTCTGTCTGTCTGCCTGTTTCTATCTCTCTGTCTGTGTTTGTCTGTCTTTATCTGTCTATCTTTCTATCTATCTGTTTGTCTGTCTGTCTATCAATCAAGTTTAGTGGTGGTGAACAAAGTTTAACGTGACTTATTATAGTAAAACAGGGAGTGAGAAATGTGATTAGTGGAGGAACTTATGAGCAGTAATAATGAAGAGAAGTTTAGTGCTCCTGTCTCCTTCTTTTACTACATTAAACCACGTTAAGCTTTATTTTGAACCAGAAGCGTTTTAGACTCTGGGAGAAGCTGATTCTGATTCTCACCATTTCTCAGAAGCTGGAGCTGTAACACAAGTTTAAAAGTGAAACAGGGAGGAAAATCCAGATAAACACAGATACATGTGGAGCTGTAACACTGGATCTGATGTACGGTAGATTCATCTCATATTCGCACTTTGATGACTGTATACGTGAACAAATAGAAGTACCGCTTTAAATAACGGTATTTTCTAACATCAGCGGAGTGTTTGACTCAGCTACCCTGAGAAAATTCTATTGTCTATAAAATTCACGCTGAGGCTGAAGCAGAAACGCAAACGGCAGCTCAGAGGGAATTAAACGGCGGCTTTATTCAGCGCCTGAGTCGTTTGGCACAGAGAAATGTTTTCATATAGCTTTGAGAGCGCTCATGCAATTGCCTTGATGACAATCTCACCAGGAGAAACATCCAGTTTCACAGTCGTGCCCGGGTCCTCCGGGGTATCGGCGTGATCCGCGCCTCACAATGTGAGGATTAAACGCTCCATCGAACTCTCAAACCTTTCTCAATCAAACCTCTTGGCAAGCTGCCACTGCCAGGAGTCGAGGATCTGGGTTTGTGCCCTGCTCCGAATCTATATCTCGCCCTTACGATTACAATGCGGCGCTAACAGGCACCGCTCGCGTGTCACATGTTCCGGGCTGTAACTGGGGATTCTCATAAAACTGGAGGTTCTTCATATATCAGCAGGTTCACAGTAATATACTGAACTACTAAATAATTCATGTGCCAGGTAGGTGCCAGAAAAATCCAGTGCCATGCATGCAAATCCAGGCTGTGTGGAGCGCAATAGCTCGCTGTCAGCGCAGCAGCAGGAAGCTCCAGAATTACTGACACGCTTGATAAAGATATAAAGAGGTCGTGCACACATTTCTGTACGGATAATTAGATCAGATCTCACAAATATATTAGTACAATTTAAAAAAAAGACTGATAAAGGTGTAAAAACCACATATAAATATTAACTAAAATATCCCTCTCCCCTTAGTAACCCTATTAAAGTCAAGATTTCAAACAATTAAGTGGCTATATGAGCAATATTATGTAGACACCAGATTATTTGCTTGTTGGACATTTCGTTTTAAAACACGAGAATAAATATTGAGTTTTACCACCCCACCATTGTGGCTAGTCCATCTGTTTCCCTACATGCTTTGTTACCCCTTTTAATGCTGTTCTTCAATGCTCAGGACCCCCACAGGACCACCACAGAGCAGGTATTATTTGGGTGCGGGATCATTCTCAGCACTGCAGTGACACTGACATGGTGGTGGTGTGTTAGTGTGTGTTGTGCTGGTATGAGTGGATCAGACACAGCAGCGCTGCTGGAGTTTTTAAACACCTCACTGTCACTGCTGGACTGAGAATAGTCCACCAACCAAAAATATCCAGCCAACAGTCTAAGAGATGACCAACTCAAACAGCAGCAATAGATGAGCGATCGTCTCTGACCTTACATCTACAAGGTGGACCAACTAGGTAGGAGTGTCTAATAGAGTGGACAGTGAGTGGACTTTAAAAACTCCAGCAGCGCTGCTGTGTCTGATCCACTCATACCAGCACAACACACACCACCACCATGTCAGTGTCACTGCAGTGCTGAGAATGATCCACCACCTAAATAATACCTGCTCTGTGGTGGTCCTGTGGGGGTCCTGACCATTGAAGAACAGCATGAAAGGGGGATAACAAAGCATGCAGAGAAACAGATGGACTACAGTCAGTAATTGTAGAACTACAAAGTGCTTCTATATGGTAAGTGTAATGGTAAGTTTAATGTTATGGCTGATCGATGTATATAAAGTGTTTAAATACCCATACACTCTCAATAAATCTGAGTCGACGTGCATCAGTCCTCAGATCTTCACAACATTAAACGCATCCTCGTCTTTTAAGAAACTGAATTAAAAATAAAAGCAGCGGATTTAGTGAGATGAAAAGTTGATGTGAAATCAACCGTAAATAAACAAGCAGATGGAGAATAATAATGAGAATAAGCTTCAGTTCGGCTGGATAAAATCCCTCACCGTTTCAGCGCGTCTGATCAGAATGATTTCATTACAGAGGAGCAGAGATCACGCCAGGTACGATATTGATTCTGCGAAGCGTTTGACCTCTGAATCCCGACCAACTGCTGCTCGCTTAGAGCTGTAAGAACCAGACGAAGCGTCTAATCCACGTATCACGAGTCCGGATAAAGCGGGACCCTGAAGCACGGCCTCGCTCTAATTGGCCACCTGTCAAGACTCGGCCGGCTGAAAGACTCGATCGGGCGAGGCTTTACTTTCCTCTTCTATAAACTTCCTGCTCATTAAAGCCATTTAAACAGTCGCCGTAAATTCAGCTGGGTTTTAATGTCCCACGGCTTCCTCCATCAGTGTTTACTTGCTTTAAGGTTCTTTATTCATGAGGTTTGCTAATTTGGGACCAATTTAAACTCTAAATTCCAACTTCGGGTGACTCGCAACTTTTCACTGAAATCCCATCAAAGCTAATGGCTAAATGTAGCATTTATTCACCATTAAGCCTGGAGAAGCGTTCTCAGGAGTAACTCCAGATGATTTGTGCTTAGTTTGTGTTGGTATGACCTTGTAAATACACAATGAGCAGAGAGAGCTACATATATAGGGGATTCGGAAAGTATTTAGACCCTGACCTTTTACTTTTACCCATCATTTAATCACATACAAAAATGGAAATGTCTTACTCACAAACGTATTCAGAACCTGTGGTTTGGCACCAGTGGATTCAGAAACGGATTCAAAAAGTATTTAGACCCCTTGTTTCCTCGAGAGTATTTAGATCCCTTAACTTCCCATTTCTACCCATCATTTAATCACATACAATCAAAAATGGAAACTTCTCATTCACAGATGTATTCAGAGCCTGTGGTTTGGCACCAATGGATTTAGAACTGTGTAATGATGTATTTAGACCCCATTATTTAATCACCTCTAATCAAAAACTGACAGTTCTTATTCACAGATGTATTCAGAACCTTGGGTTTTTGACACCAGTGGATTCAGAAAGTATTTAGACCCCTTGACTTTCCATTTTTACCCATCATTTAAACACCCTTTAGTAAAAAACTGACATTTCTTATTCACAAACAAATACAGAACCTTGGGTTCAGAAATGGATTCAGAAAGTATTTAGACCCCCTGACTTTTCATTTTTACCCATCATTCAATCACCTTTAATCGCAAACTGACATTTCTTATTCATAAACGTATTCAGAGGCTTTCGGTATGGTACCAGTGGATTCAGAAAGTATTTAGCCCTCTTGAAAGTATTTAGACCCCCTGACTTTCCATTTTTAACCATTATTCAATCACCTATAATCAAAAACTGACATTTCTTTTTCACAGATGTATACAGAACCTTTGGTTTTGGCACCAATGGGTTCAGAAACTATTTTGACCCCTTTGAAAGTATTTAGACCCCCTGACTTTTCATTTTGACCCATCATTTCATCACATTTAATAAAAAACTGACATTTCGTATTCACAAACATGTTCAGAACCTTGGGTTTTGGCTTGATGGATTCAGAAAGTATTTAGACCCCTTGACTTTCTATTTGTAACCATAATTTAATCACCTACAATCAAAAACGGAAACTTCTTATTCACAAATGTATCAAGAGCCTGTGGTTTGGCACCAATAGATTTAGAAAGTATTTAGACCTCTTGAAAGTATTTAGAACCCTTAACTTCCCATTTCTACCCATTATTTCATCACATCCAATTAAAAATGGAAATTTCTTTCTTCATAAACGTACAGTGCATGTTCTCCCCGTGTCTGCGTGGGTTTCCTCCGGGAGCTCCGGTTTCCTCCCACAGTCCAAAGACATGCAAGTGAGGTAAATTGAAGATACTAAATTGTCCATGACTGTCATTTATTCACCTCTAATCAAAAACTCATTTCTTATTCACACACGTATACAGAACCTTGGGTTTGGCACCAATGGATTCAGAAAGTATTTAGACCCCCTGACTTTTTGGTTTGGCACCAATGGATTCAGAAAGTATTTAGACCTTTTGAAAGTATTTAGAACCCTTGATCTTCCATTTTCACCCATCATTTAATCACCTATAATCAAAAACTGACATTTCTTATTCATGAATGCATTCAGAGCTGGTGGTTTGTCACCAATGGATTCAGAAAGTATTTAGACCCCTTGACTTTAAATTTTTAACCATAATTTAATGACCTTTAATAAACTTCTTATTCACAAACGTGTACAGATCCTTGGCTTAGGCACCAATGGATTCAGAAAATATTTAGACCCCTTGACTTTCTACTTTCACCCATCATTTAATATAAATATTTTTTTTTATTCAAAAGCGAGCCTTTGCTTTGGCGCCAATGGATGTAGAAAGTATTTACACATTTTTACCCATCACTTAATCATCTATAATCAAAAATTAAAATTTCTTATTCATACAAGTATTCAGAGACTTGGATTCAAAATGGATTCACTTCTTGAAAGTGGAGACTCTGCCTTTTTATTTGTATCCATCATTTAATTACCTATAATAAAAAAATGACATTTCTTATTCACAAACGTACACAGAGCCTTCGGTTTGGCACTAATGGATTCAGAAAGTATTTAGACCCCTTGACTTTTCATTTCTATCTATCATTTAATCACTTTCAATCAAAAACTAAAAATTTATATTCAGCGCCTTCGGTGTGGCACTCCAAACTGTAATCAAGAGCCTCCTGTTTCCTTGTATTGTCCTTGAGATGTGGCTTGAACCAACTGTGTGCCATATGTGCCTGCTAGGTGGCGCCCAGCGAAATATCTGATGCGTTTATACATTATACGACCACAAGTATGTGCACACCTGACCATGAGTGTTAACATCGGTCAAAAAAAAAGTGTTTGGAATTCCAGGCACTGATGTTGGATGAGAATGTCTGGCTTGCAATCAGCATTCTGATTCCTCTCAAGAGTGTTCAATCAGATTGTGGTCAGGGCTCTGTGCTGGTCACTGGCTCTGGAGTTCCTTCAGACCAAACTCCAGGTCAAACATGGAATTATTTTGGGACAGAATAGCAAGCACTCGTCTGAAAGCTGGACGGTTTATTCACCTGTAAACAGTAAACATGGCATAACTATATAAACTCAACAACAATAAGTGGTGTCTACATAATTTAGGCCACATAGCGTGGGCCAAGAGTGGTAGTTATAAGGGTCAGAGGAAAAACCCACTTCACTCTGCAGTGCAGGGTGGTTCTGATGGTCTTCACCCCACACCTTCATGAATCAACATCACCCAGCTGGACAGAACCACTGACCCAAAACAAGGATGCTGTCAATATCAACTCCTGTGGACCACTCTCCTCCGTCCCGTCCTTCCTCCTCCTCTCTGATCTGGACTGACGGAGCTGCCAGATTTCCCGGTGAGTTCGATGTGCGGGAGAGAACGGCGGAGTAAACAAGTTGTTTTGACAGTTGGATGTCCAGACCGAGCAGAAGAAGGCAGAGCTGGAGTGGACGGTATTGGCATTCGTCAAAATCTAAAACACACACGGCTGGCGTGATGGATCGTCTGCGCTGCCGCATGGATGGAACGGGCATCGACACAATCACGCATCAACCAAACCAATCGGTATACACTGTATAGCCACAAGTATCTGGACGTCTCACCATGAGCTTGTTAAACAAATGCTGTTAAAACAGAGTGACCTTTACTGTGTGTGATCTTTTCAGCTAGAACAACAGCCACTCTATTGAGAAGGCGTCTCACAAGACTGTGGGAATTTGTGCCCATCAGTATCAGTGATGTTGGTCCAGAAAGCGTCCATTGATGTTCCGGTTCCTTCCAAAGCTGTTCTGAGGTCAGGGCTCGGTGCAGGACACTGGAGTGAAGCACTTTTGGATACCAAGGGTCTGTCTGAAAACCTAGTGAGCTGCCTCCCTGCCTACTGCCTACCTGATCAGCTGCCTCAAAGACATCAGACCCATAAGGCTGATTATTTTAGCTTACTAAGCTAACACAGTGAGCCTCAGGCCGTTCAAACCGACGGGCTGAAGTGGCACAACCCGCTAGCACGCCAGCTAACATCTCGCTTCGGGTCCCTGACCAGCCTGAATTCACAAATAAACGACGCTTGTGCACCTTTATACAGATTATTATTATTATTATTTTTCTTTATGCATTTTCTCCCCTTTTTCTCCCTTTTAGCACGTCCAATTGCCTGATTGCATCACGCTTCCTCTCCATCAATGCCGATCCCCGCTCTGATTGAGGAGAATGAAGCTAACCCACGCCCCCTCCAACACGTGGGCAGCATGCCGTATGCATCTTATCACCTGCACTTTGACGAGCGCAGTGCAGCTCAGCGTTGTGTACGGAGAGACACACCCTGAGAGCACTCTTTTCTCATCTCTGTGCAGGCGCCATCAATCAGCCAGCAGGGGTCGTAATTGCACCAGTCATGGGAGAGAGACCCCGTCCGGCTTAGTCCCGCCCATATCTGAACAACAGGCCAATCGTTGTTCATGTGGCCGCTCAGCCTTAGACGGCAGGCAGAGCTGAGATTCGATACGATGTATTCGAGATCCCAGCTCTGGTTCCAGCGTGTGTTTTTACCGCTGCGCCACCTGAGCGGCCTCCTTTATACAATTTAAACATCAACGAGAATCTGTTTGCATTTGAAAAGAACTCCGTTGGTTGCTCCACATTCCATTCGTCCGCCGTATTGGTCATTTATTGCCTTTAGAGCTGAGGAGGCGTCGGACGCACCGTCGTCATTCAGTCAGATTATCACTCAGGATTAAGGCGCCTCAGTAGGAGCATTTTAAGGAATCTAAAAATTTAGACACGCCCTCTTCTCGGGAGTGTAGGATGACCTAAAATGCGTCTGTGTAGAGAGATCACCAGGTTTTCAGCACATCTCACGCAATGTATGTAAAGGCAGGTGTAGCCTAGTGGTAAATGTTCTGGACTAATAATCAAAAGGTTCAGGTTGTCACTGTTGGACTCTTGAGCAAGGTTCTTAACCCTCAATTGCTTAGATAACCAGCAGCCCTGCAGGAGAAACGTTGGGAACGTGAGGTTTCCAGTTTTACGGTTTAATTTGGCACATGGCACAATCAGCATGTGTACATCTGGTATACATAAATAAATATTAAATATATCGATACATAAATATACATATAGAGCTGTTAAAAAGACTCGTGCTGTGTGTGTGGCGTCAAGAACTCGAACACTCGTGGTGGTCGCTCGTGATTTCTTCACATCGGTGCTTTTAATTCTGTATTAACGACTCGTTTTACACGTTCAGACGGTCTGGGAGGAACATCTTGATAAAAGCCCTATACATATATGTATGTACGCCCATATTTATATAGATATATAGATTTAAAGAGACACACGTCCACACTGATCCCGGATCGGTCGGTGTAAACGCTCCCGGGAATCAGGTGTCAGTTAGTTCACTTCATTATTTAGCTATTTCTTTCTTTTCTTCTTTTACATGTAAAATAATATTTATTTTTTATCATTTTTAAGCAAAATTAGACATTTATAACGTTTTTCTCTTTTTAAAGAACAGAAAGTGCTAATCAGCGCAGACAGATGACCAGCTGAAACACTACTCCAGGTGAAAAGCAACAAGATGCCGAAAAAGCCCAAAGTTACCACCCCATCCCCCCCAAATAAAATAAAATAATAATAATAATACACAGAATGTTCAACAGAAACAGGGCAAATGCACATCCCACACACACACACACACACACACACACACACACACACACACACACACACTCACAGCCATTTTAGCTTTTTTCAATATGAACGTGTCAGGGCAGATGTAGCCTAGCGCTTAAGGTACTGGACTAGTAATCAAAAGGTCGCTTGTCCAAACCCCACCACTGACAGGTTGTCACTGTTGGGCCCTTGAGCAAAGCCCTTAACCCTTAATTGCTTAGACAACATACTGTCACAGTACTGTAAATCGCTTTAAATAAAAACGTCTGCTAAATGCCGTTAATGTAACATGTAAACATTGAAAAAAGAGAATTCCATATTGGAAAATAAAATATATTTGAGTTTAAATGTACAGTATTTAAATGTACATTTTATTTGCACTATATGGCCAAAAGTATTTGGACGCCTGACCATGAGCTTGTCGGACATCCCATTTAAAAAACGAATGCTATTGAAAGAGAGTGACGTCTACTGTATGTGATCTTTTCAGCTAGAACAACAGCCACTCTTCTGACTGTGGGATTTTGTGCCCATTTAGTCAAAAGATGCACTGATGTTAATGTTCCAGTTCAGTCCAGAGATGTTCAGTGGGGCTGAGGTCAGGACTGGAGTTGATTTAAATCAAGATTTTCTTCATGCTGGAACAGGAAAGGACCTTCCCTAAACTGTTATTGCAATGTTGGAAGCATATATTTCCTTTATATAACTGATTTATTAGCAATTGTTGTGGCTGAAACACATGAATTAAATAATTAAAAGGGGCGTCCCAATACTTTTGACCATTGTGTGTCTGAATCTACTAACTACATTTTGGAATTCAATCAATCAATCAATTAGTCAATCAATCTGCCAATGAATTAATCAATCAATCAGTCAGTCAATTAATCACTTAATCAATCACTTAATCAATCACTCAGTCAATCACTTAGTCAATCAATCACTGTCAATCAATCAATCAGTCAATCAACCAATCAATCAGTTACTCAATTAATTAATTGATCAGTCACTCAGTTTATCAATCAATCAACCAGTCACTCAGTTAATCAATCAACCAGTCAGTCAGTCAATCAATTAATCAATCAGTCATTCAGTCAATCAATGAATCACTCAATCAATCAGTCACTCAGTCAATCGATCAATCAGTCACTCACTCAGTCAATCACTCAGTTTATCAATCAATTAATGAGTCACTCAATCAACCAGTCAGTCAATTAATCAATCAATCAACCAATCAATCACTCAGTCAATCAATCAATCAGTCAACCATTAATTAATTATTAAATTTATTATTTTATTTGACCATTTTTGACCTGATTAAAGTAAAATGATTTTTGGAAAAATGTCTGAATAAAAGCAAAAATGGCTAAACAGACTAAACACACACACACACACACACACACACACACACACTGCGAGTGTGTGAACGTGCATTTGATGACGATCAGATTCATTAGCTTATAGTTAATTGCCTTTAAAACGATGCATTTTTTTCTTAGCAAAAACGATCACAGTAAAGTCTGATTGTGAGTCTGTATCAGAGTCTGTGTTCAACAACTCATCATCAAACAAACCAACAAACCAATAACCACGCAGAAGGAAACGCAACTCAGAAGGAAACGCAATGCAAAACGCTGGTCTGGATTGCTTCATTACATCCCCATCATCCATCCATCGTGAAAACGTCTCTACCCCCCCCCCCCCCCCCCCCCAAAAAAAAACAAATCAAATATGTTCCACTCGCCCTCGAACCAGAACACAAACAAAACCAGTAAGGCATCGATGAGAAAATAAAATAAAAACAACACGTACTACGACAGGCCGCCGTTTCCTCCCACGAGAGACTGATGGGAAATAAAAAGCACTTCCTTTTTTAGTTTTCATTTGTTATTCCAAAAAAAGTGTTGCTGAGAACGTTTTAAAAAGGTGTTCGTCACGGTTTTTAAAATGACTGTTAGAAAAAAATATCCGGCGCTCGTCCCGCCGCTGGAACGTGGAGTCCGTCACGCCTCTGCGAAATTCCCATCGAATTCAAAGTCCCCTGTAACCGTGGTAACCGTAGAAAACTCCGCCCGTAAAGCTATACGCGTGTGGTGGAGTGTGAGTGGGCGAGGCCGGTGGTGCTGAACCCGGCGGTGAAGGTGTTGTACGGGTGCAGGTTGGGCATGGGCACCAGCGAGTTAGGGATCATGGTGATGGTGTTGGGCGTCATGAGCGGGATGTCGTCGGGCGAGCGGCGCAGCGTGAGCGAGTAATCCGGGAGCGCGGTGAGCGGCAGCGCCTCCCCGATCGACGTGGCGTCGCACTGGTTGACCTGCAGCGAGGCGATCTCGTCCTCCACGTTGCCCCCGTTGGCGCTGGAGTTGGCGCGAGGCGGGCTGCCCTGCGGGTGCTGGTCCTGTCGGCGCTTGTCCTTGCGGTAGTACAGCGCGGCGAAGGCCAGCACGTTGAGGAAGAGCAGGGACGCGCCCACGGCGATGGTGACGCTCAGCTCGGTGGAGTAGTCGCGAGCGTTCTCCACCAGGAGCGGCCCCGGGTCCTCGTCGTCGGCGCCGTTGCGCCGCTCCGTCCCGCTCTCGCTGTTGTACGCCGGAGACATGGGCGGACGCTTGGTGTTGAAGGGCCAGGCCTTGCCGTTGGGGCGCTTGGTGGACAGCGAGTTCTGCGTGGTCTCCGGGGGCGGCACGCGGGTGGTGGTGGAGGTGTAGTGGAACATGTCGTGCAGGTTGTACAGGTGCGGCACCAGGTGCTTCCAGAACGCCACCTTGGTGGCGCGGTAGTGGTCGCGGACCCGCGGCTTCAGCCCGATGTGCAGGTACAGCTGATCCTGCGGGTTGTACTTGGACCAGGCCACCTCCTCGAAGCGGTTGGCTTTGGTGTGAATGAATTTGGTGTCCTGCGGCACCGGCTTGTTCGGGTCTCTGCACACAGAAACGAGCATTTTATTAGCAACACCAATCTGATACCTACATTCATTCATTCATTCATTCATTCATCATCTGTTTCACCACAGGGGCAGTGGTAGCTGCACTAGTAATCAGAAGAGTTGCCACTGTTGGACCCCTGAGCCCTTTACCCTCAATTGCTTAAACTGTATTCAGTCATTACTGTAAGTCACTAGGGTAAAAGCGTCCTCTAAATGCCACAAATGGGCAGTTGTAGCCTAGTGGTTAAGGTACTGGACTAGTAATCAAAAGGTCGCTGGTTCAAAACCCACCACTCCCAGGCTGCCACTGTTGGGCCCTTATGCAAGGCCCTTAATGCTTTGGATAAAAGCATCCGCTAAATGACTTAAATGTAAATGATAGGGCAGTTGTAGCCTAGTGGTTAAGGTACTGGACTAGTAAGCAGAAGGGTGCTGGTTCAAACCCCACCACTGCCAGGCTGCCACTGTTGGGCCCTTGAGCAAGGCCCTTAACCCTGACTGTAAGTTGCTTCAATAAGATAAAAGCCTCGCACTCAGGTCAGTTCCTAGTAGCTTCAGTTAACCTGGACTGTGGAAGGAAACCGGAGCACCCGGAGGAAACCCACACGGACACAAGGAGAACATGCCAACTCCACACAGAAAGGACCTTGGTTGCTGGGCTGAGGAATCGAACCCAGGACCTTCTTGCTGTGAGGCGACAGTACTACCCACTGCACCACCGTGCTGCCCTTACCTTACATTCATTATACATTTTATTAAGCTAAACCTACCTTAGATATACAAATACTGACTGTTATCCATCTGTTGCTCTGAACAATTAGAAGTACCCCCCTCATACCCATAATGCACCATGATGTTATTTGGGATACAGTGTAGGTGTTCCAAATAAAGAGGCAACAGTGTTTCAAAAATCCCAACAACACTCCTGCACCTGATACTAACAAATCAGTACAGCACACACTGCACAGAGCGGTGACAGATTGTACAGAGCAACAGATATCAGTAATTGTATACCCACATACCCACATCTGTATGCTAAGTGTAGCTGACAAGTCATCAAATGTCCCCCTAACTGTAGTGGTCAAGCATTTATGCTGGTACCGTTCTCTTGGTGTATGCCACACACAGACACACTCACTCAGTACACTTGTGTGGCGAGATCATTTCCTCATGCTTTATTGATCCAAGGGTCAACTGGGCTGCCAGTATATGCCTAACTGGTCAGCTGGTGTCAATATACTGTACACTATATGGCCAAAAGTATTTGGACACCTGAATATGAGCTTGTTAGACTAATTATTGATTTTATGTGTTTCAGCTAAAACAATTGCTAACTGGTTATATATAAAAGAAGTTATATGCTTCCAAATGTGCAGCAACAGTTTAGGGAAGGTCCTTTCCCGTTCCAGCATGAAGAAAATCTCTAGTGTCCAGCACGGAGACCTGACCTCAGCACCACTCAACAGCTCTGGGATGAACCGGAACATCAACATCAGCGTCCAGCCGTACAAATACCCGGCGGTTGTTCTAGCCTAAAGATCACATAGAGGTCAGTCTGTTTTATTAACATTTGTACTTAGTACACACTGCGCCTCTATTCTCTTTACTGTACTGGGTTCGAATTATACCCATTATTGCCCCCCTCCCTCCCAAAACCAAAAAAAGCCCCCACAGATCAAACAGAGGGGTCAAATCTGGGTCGAATCTTCAAAGTGAACCCGAAATAATAAATCAGCACGTTTAACAAACAGCTTGTTTTTGATAAAGCAACAGCGGCGCCGGCTTTCGGCTAATTGCTCGGGTGAAGCGGCGCGGCGGGCACTGACAGCCGGCGCTGATAGAACGTTGACCAAATTAATCAAGACGCCGAAGTGGGGCGAGCTCGACGGACACCTCATCTCCTCCGGGGGGCGCCGTTTTATCATCCACACCAGTTCCCCATCTGTTGCAGTATTGATTCGGGATGTGTGTTAAGACGTGGCGTTCCTGACCGAGCCTGACCCCTCGCTGTCATGTACCCGGTCATAAGTGGACTGGACGTTAAAGCAGGGTTATGAAGCGCTGCGCCCAGGCATGCGTTAAACACACACACACACACTCCTTCACCCTCGCATTAGGAATTTAATCAACAGAATCAAGGAGCGAGCCCCGCTAAGCACCCAATCAGTTCTGAAGGACGGCTCATCTGTGAGGAAATACGGCGCGGTGGTGCGACCGGCCGGCCCTGCGTCTTCTGTTCACTTTCTCCGGGCCGCTGTGGGCGCCTGTTCACTCGAAAAAAATATTCAGAGATGTGGTTACAAGCCGGGGAGAGAAAAATGAGCATTTATCCAGGTACTGGCAACCCGAGGCTTATTTAGAAAGTGCAGAGTAAATAAACGTACAAAGAAAAGAAAAAAACACCAGAAATTTATAGTCGACTTTAATTCAAGATGAATTTTTACTAACAGCGTCATCCTGGTCAGTGTCTCGGTGGGTGTAGGGCAGCATTACAGCCCTGTATAACAGATCCCTGACCACAGCTCCACTCAGCAGCTCTGGAATGAACCGGAACATCGACTGAGACTTGAGGAGGTTCATGTCATCCCGCTCATGACATACACACACGCTAAAGCCATATGAAAGTCAGACCCACATCTACAGTATCGGAATACTGTAGGGGGAAATGTAAACAAACAAGCTGCTCAAACAGACATGGGCTAAATGAAAACATCCACAGAGATCTGGGGGTTCAGGGTTCGAATCTCAGAGGTGCTATCAGCCGGTCGGATGTCTGTGTCAATGTGGTTGGCTTAAATCCCAGCCACTAGGAGGTGCACTTGATAGTGTGCCCCCTTGTGGAGGCTTTATGTTACATCTTGTAAGCCACAGTGGGACCAGATAATAAAAAGTTGACCGTTCAGACTATAAAATGTTTGCTTTGATGTATTTACGTCTTTAAAATGAGCAAGGCGTGACTTTGCTGTCCTGCTGGAATGAACGACTGGACGTCAGGCCGTAAATAACCCACCTTATTAGTCCTGTAATGACCCCGGATGAATATCGACAGCTGTCGCTGTGATGACTTTGTAGCAGAATATCAGTAATTAAGTCTGGACGGAACGGGTGGGCGGTGGGGTGAGGTCACATCGATCGGGCGCGGTGCGAGACGCCCGAGAGCGGCACGTCGATGGAGCCGCAGCACCGGCAACTTTATGAATCCTCTCACGACTGGAGATGATTTGTAGGAAGCGGGTGGTCGTGAGGTAACACGGGGGAGAGCGGTCAGGGTCAGTGATGATGTGACTAACACACCACCACCATGTCAGTGTCACTGCAGTGCTGAGAATGATCCACCACCTAAATAATACCTGCTCTGTGGTGGTCCTGTGGTGGTCCTGACCATTGAAGAACAGAGTAAAAGTATGTAGAGAAACAGATGGACTACAATCAGTAATTGTAGAACTACAAAGTGCTTCTATATGGTAAGTGGAGCTGATAAAATGGACAGTGAGTGTAGAAACAAGGAGGTGGTTATAATGTTATGGCTGATCATAGCTTGTTTTCTTCATATCCTCGTCAGTTTGAAGACTTCATCACAGTTTAAAGAAGGAGATTTTATCTGCATCTGAAATGCGTTTGGATGCTTCGCTTCAGCCGGGTTCAATCGAGCATGATTTCATCGGTCGTCACCGTTCACGGCGAGCGACTCCCGGGGGGAGCGCGGTCCGACTCCAGACAGATTGCAGGACTCGTATGACAGGCTACAGAGCGACTGTGACACACCGGACATGATATTCGTACTCGGGGGACAAATGTGAGAGTAAAATTACTCATCGTACAGCCGGATCCACCCGGAACGACACACTATCAGCCGAGGAGCCGGAGAGGAGGCCGGGGTGGCCGGGACCACGCTGACGACCACGTAGCATTTTAATTCTTATAAAAATATAATAAACAAGTAACACTGGGATTTGGATTCACTGCCAAGTATCACAACATTAGCCAAACATAAAAACATGATGACGTCTGGGGAAAGTCTGCAAACGTTTTCTATAAACAAAAGGAAAAAACACTCTTATTTCTAATTAGTTTTATTTAAAACTCAAACAAAACTATCCGTACACTCACTCACTTTCTTAAACGCTTATCCAATCAGGGTCACGGAGGGGTGCTGGATCCTATCCCAGCTTCTCAATGGGCGCAAGGTACACAGTAACACCCTGGACGGGGCGCCAGTCTATCGCAGGGCACACACAAACACATACACATTCACCTATAGGGTAATGCAGTGTCTCCAATTAACCTGACTGCATGTTTTTGGACAGTGGGAAAGTTTTCCAGTATACCCAGTATAACCATTCTTCTCTGTACATCAAGCAATTTCCTCACATTTACATGCTTTTATCCAAAGCGACTTGACAGGACTATGACAGTATACTGTCTAAGCAATTGAGGGTTAATGGTCTTGCTCAAGGGTCCAACAGTGACAACCTGGCTACTTTTAGCCCTATAGTGTGTGTATATACCCTGAACTAGACCACTGATCGTGTTCCGGTTAGATCAATACACTCCGAGATAGTTCTACAAACCACTTCCTTTCTTTCTCCTGAGATAATTAGTGGAATCGGCGGCAGATCGGCGGTCAGCGGCCGACTGCGAGCGCCGAACACCGTAAGTGTTGAACACGAGGAGGACCAAGGCGGATACACAAACCACACAGAAGCTCTTTCAAATCACAGAGGAACCAAGCGGGGTGTCGAGAGTGAGAAAGCCAGACGATGAGGGATGTAATTAGCTCAGATCCTGGAAAAGCCTTGTGTAACTGGGTCAGCTGTCGTTCCTGAGTGGGTTTTTTTTTCCTCTTTTTTATTCGGAGCCAAACAGCCACGGTTTAGGATTCAGCAGCATCTTTGGTGTGGCTTTTATATTTATTTATTTTATTTATTAATTGTCAAATTCAGTTTTAAAGCACCAATGAACTGGAGAACGTTTTTTGATAGAAAATTCTGTCTGAGTTGAACGCACCACACATCGTCTCATTTTCCACACTGATTGACTAATGAATGAATCTGTACACACACAAACCAGTGAAATTCTGCCAAACTGCAATAAAATAAACTCAAAAGTATATAGACAAAAGATAAATGGATGAATATTGGTATTGGACACGGGGTCTGTCTAAAAACCTAGTGAGCTGCCTCGCTGCCTACTGCCTACCTGATCAGCTGCCTCAGTAGAAAGGATTCTAATGAGCATGGAACTCATAAGGCAGATTATTTAGACGCACTACGATTACGTCACCTCAGTTTTAGCTCACTAAGCTAACACAGTTAGCATCAGGCGGCACAAACCGCTAGCATGCCAGCTAACGTCTCCCTCCATGTACTGAAAATGGTTATACTGTTATACAATGGGCGCAAGGCACACAGTAACACCCTGGACGGGGAGCCAGTCCATCACAGGGCAGACACACAGGGCAGACACACAGACACATTTACATTTTCAGCATGTAGCAGACGCTTTTTTCCAAAGCGACATTATTTAAGATAAGTGCCTTGCTCAAGGGCCCAACAGTTGCAACCTGGCAGAGGTGAGGCTTGAACCGGCAACCTTCTGATTACTAATCCAGTACCTTCACCACTAAGCCACAGCTGCCCCCATTCACCTATAGGGCAATTCAGTGTCTCCAGTTCACCTCACTTGCACGTCTTTAGACTGTGGGAGGAAACCGGAGCTCCCGGAGGAAACCCACACAGACACAGGGAGAACATGCAAACTCCACACAGAAAGGATCCGGACCGCCCCGCCTGGGGATCAAACCCAGGACTTTCTTGCTGTGAGGCGACAGTGCTACCCACCGAGTCACCGTGCCGCCCTGTAGAGACATCAGTAGGTTTTAAATTCCACTGACCAGCCCGGCCTCTACACAAACATGATCGGCTATGTCTAAATGAGTGTTCGCTCCCAGTTATTATCCAGCCCCAAAGGGTTAAGATTTATTTAGAGAGTAAAAAAACCCCAAAAACGAACGCATAAGCAAACAATAAGTGCAGTGCAGTGAGGAAACAGCGTTTCTGGTAGCGAGCGCTCGGGCCCTGAACAGCACGGCGTTGTTTCCCTGCAGGCTAAAGAAAAGAAAAGAAAAGAAAAGAGGATGCGATCAAAAAATATTATAAAAACAGCCAGACATGGAAACTGTGGGATGAGAATCAGCTCTGTAGGAACACGAGAGTGAGGAGGGTTACATCTCCAGGCTAAATGTGAACCTGAATGTGAACTCGGGCCAGAAGAGGCCAAAATGTGGCTATTTTTCTATAAAAGAGTGTAAAGGACCAGATTTTGTTTCAAATGTGTTCATTTATTCATTCAGTTTCATTATTTGCTTCATCCTGCTGAAGAGCGATGAAGAGCGATGATGAGTGATGATGAGTGGTCGCTATCAGGATGAAATACCACCACTCCACAAAACACAGAGGAGTTACAGAACCACTCTCAATGAGAATACAAGTAATAAAGATAGACAGACAGATAGATAGACAGATAGATAGATAGACAGACAGATAGATAGATAGACAGATATATAGATAGACAGACAGATATATAGATAGACAGACAGACAGATAAATAGACGGATGGACGGACGGACGGACAGATAGATAAACAGATAGATAGATAGATAGATAGATAGATAGATAGATAGATAAACAGATAGATAGATAGATAGATAGATAGATAGATAGAAAGATAGACAGACAGATATATAGATAGATAATAGATAGATAGATAGATAGACATAGATAGACAGACAGACAGACAGATAGATAATAGATAGATAGATAGACAGACAGATAGATACAGACAGCTAGACAGACAGACAGATAGATAGATAGAAAACTAAAAATAATAATAGTAGCATTAGTGTATATTCTTATAAAACAATAAATATATATAATATAGAATATAAACACAGACTATGAAATGAAGTGTAATGGAGGAGGGTAAATTAATGGACTAGAACCTCATGATTTATGATTCGTTGTTTCAGGGACAAAGAAACTCTTAATGCAATAAACATCAACACAACTCCAACTCCATCATAATCCGACAGTGTTTCATGCACATACTAACGTCCAGGGCTGTAGCCATGAATTGAATGTTGGGGTTGGATCAAATTTAGAGGGAAGAAAGTGTGTGTTGTGCTGGTGTGAGTGGATCAGACACAGCAGCGCTGCTGGAGTTTTTAAATACCGTGTCCACTCACTGTCCACTCTATTAGACACTCCTACCTAGTCGGTCCACCTTGTAGATGTAAAGTCAGAGACGATCGCTCATCTATTGCTGCTGTTTGAGTCGGTCATCTTCTAGACCTTCATCAGTGGTCACAGGACGCTGCCCACGGGGCGCTGTTGGCTGGATATTTTTGGTTGGTGGACTTGTCTCAGTCCAGCAGTGACACTGAGGTGTTTAAAAACTCCAGCAGCGCTGCTGTGTCTGATCCAGTCATACCAGCACAACACACACTAACACACCACCACCATGTCTGTGTCACTGCAGTGCTGAGAATCATCCACCACCCAAATAATACCTGCTCTGTGGGGGTCCTGACCATTGAAGAACAGGGTGAAAGGGGGGTAACAAAGCATGCAGAGAAACAGATGGACTACAGTCAGTAATTGTAGAACTACAAAGTGCTTCTATATGGTAAGTGGTTGGAGTTCATCCTAAACAGAGCAGCCATGGTTTTGAGAAGATGTTAAACAAGCACTCAGGAATATTTCAATGTCCGTTTATTTTGTTGAAGAGTTTTTGGAACTCCGTCGTGTTCCATAAAGGACAGTCCTAAAACACGACGCTCAGGATGTCTCACTTGTAGCCGAAATCTGGAATTAACATCCAAAATGTGACGCGGCCTCAAACTGTCTGACTTTTCCCACACTGAGGGGTTTGGAGAGACGTCTCGTCTGTCCGACAGATTCCATTACTCAGTCGTTAATGTTCCAGCTTCAGCTGATTTCTCACCTCACGTTCTGTTTATTCTCAGCAGTCGGAGGAATGATTTGTAAATGTCAGACGGTGTCGTTTTATTATTAATAGCAAAACAGCAACACACACACAACACACACACACACACACAGGCGAGCGGAGCCACGAGGAACGATCAATGTTCCGCCAGCAACACCGCTCATCAAATTAGATCCGTGTTGTCGCAGCTGATTACAAGCTCGACTCCTACAGATCCATAACGCTCGCGCTCTAAACACAATCGAGCCCGAAAAGAAACGAAAAACGTCAAGTCAGCCGGGGTGCTCCGGATCGACCGCGGGGAGGGGCGCACATCGATCCTGGCGTGGGCCTGAATGTCGTACGCTTCCCTTTCTGCCCCTTTTCTACTGTTTCGGCTCTACGCGTTCCTATAGACTCGGCGAGGACGCGGAGAGCAAATACAAACACGATCGATACGATCTGGCTTTTTCACCGTAACATTTTTACTGCGGATCATTTTCTCACCCGGATCTTAATAATTCAGAAACCCGACCAGGATCAACCAAGACTAACGGACCAGAACTACCGGAACTCACGCTTTCAGAGAGGCGCAGTCGGGTGTCATTATTATTTTATTATTATTATTATTATTATTATTATTATTATTATTATTTTATTATTATTATTATTTCATTATTATTATTATTATTATTGTTTTATTATTATTATTATTATTTTATTATTATTATTATTATTATTTCATTATTATTATTATTATTATTATTATTATTATTATTTCATTATTATTATTATTATTATTATTATTAATAACTGTAACTGAAACAGGGCACCAATCATGTTCAGCTAGTTGTTGAAATGCTCTATAACACCAGCGCTGGTCAGGGTCATGATAGGTCCAGCACCACCCACAATGTGGAATTGGAGAGGGCACCAACCTAATGCAGAGCACCACCTATTTACTTACCCACCTAGGAACGTTCCTAGTAAAAGTACCTAGTTCCTAGTAAAGGTTCCTAGTAAAAGTACTTATTTTCTAGTAAATATTCCTAGTAGAAGTTCCTAGTTCCTAATAAAAGTCCCTTGTTCCTAGTAAACGTTCTTAGTTCCTGGTAAAAGTTCCTAGTTCCAGTGATGGCATAGTTACCTTTAAAAAGTAACTTAGTTACTTTATTGATTACTTGATTTTAAAAGTAACTTAGTTAGATTACAAGTTACTTTATTAGTTACATTCAGCAGCTGCCGTAATGCAACTGGAGCTGCGTAGGCGATTGAAGCGGAATAAGAAACAAGAAAGACGCGGAAAACTAAGTCCTCTGTTCACAAGTGTAAGTAAGATAAATAAAATAAAATTTTTAGAGACAAATAAATAACAAAAAGACGATAAATATCCAAAATTTTGGCGAGTGGGGTTTGTAATGAGTCTGTAACTATGGTGATATTACGTCATCACGTCCCCACGTGTAGTACGTAGCGGTGTTGTGTGCATACTGCACTGAAAGTATGTACTTCTTAACCGGCCGAGTAGTGCATACTTCCTCCAATCTAGTGAATACTCTGTAAGTATGCGATTCCGGACGCAGCTCGTGACTTAATTGTCGCATAGGCCAGACGTCACTCCCCGAGACGCAAAAATAGTAACGCACAGTAACTTGGATAAGTAACTTTAATCTGATTACTGGATTGGAAATAGTAACGCGTTAGATTACTTGTTACTGAAAAATGTGGTCAAATTAGACATCAGTGCCTAGTTCCTGGTTAAAGTTCCTAGTAAAAGTCCCTTGTTCCTAGTAGAAGTTCCTAGTTCCTAGTAAATGTTCCTAGTTCCTGGTAAAAGTTCCTAGTAGAAGTTCCTAGTTCCTAGTAAAAGTTCCTAGTTCCTGGTGAATGTTCCTAGTTCCTAGTAAAAGTTCCTAGTTCCTGGTGAATGTTCCTAGTTCCTAGTAAAGGTTCCTAGTAAACATTCCTAGTTCCTGGTAAAAGTTTCTAGTTCCTAGTAAAAGTCCCTTGTTCCTAGTAGAAGTTCCTAGTTCCTAGTAAATGTTCCTAGTTCGTGGTAAAAGTTCCTAGTAAAAGTTCCTAGTTCCTAGTAAAAGTTCCTAGTTCCTGGTGAATGTTCCTAGTTCCTAGTAAAAGTTCCTAGTAAACATTCCTAGTTCCTGGTAAAAGTTCCTAGTTTATAGTAAAACTTTCCTAGTTCCTAGTAGTAGAATTTCCTAATTCCTAGTAAAAGTTACTAGTAGAAGTTTCTAGTTCCCAGTAAAAGTTCCTAGTTCCTGGTAAAGGTTCCTAGTAAAAATTCCTAATTCCTAGAAAAAGTTCCTAGTAGAAGTTCCTAATTCCTAGTAAATGTTGCTAGTTCCTGGTAAAAGTTCCTAGTTCCTAGTAGAAGTTTCTAGTTACCAGTAAAAGTTCATAGTAGAAGTTCCTAGTTCCTGGTAAAGGCTCCTAGTTCCTAGTAAAAGTTCCTAGTTTCTGGTAAAAGTTCATTTTTTCTAGTAAAAGTTCCTAGTAAACATTCCTAGCAGAAGTCCCTAGTAAACATTCCTAGTAGAAGTTCCTAGTTCCTAGTAAAAGTTTTTAGTTTCTGGTAAAAGTTCTAGTGGCATGGCAGGTGGGCATGATACTGCAACCCTACACTCAGACTGGAATTTCCAATTATAGCTGTGATTTCCAGAAACAGGAAGCAGAGTGAACATAAGCCACACAAAGTGGGCGGGGTCTGTGACGCTAAAAGTTAAACAAAGTACAAATTCCAAAGCTCAATAATTGTGGTCATGTGATCGTCTGTAACGTCTGTTTCCGGCACTCACCCGGTCTTGGCGAAGTTAGTCCAGTAGGTCATGACCACGGCGCTCAGCATGACGTCGTTCTTGGAGAAGTTGCACGGGAACAGGTCAGTCGGTCCGATCATGGGAATGCCGAAGACGTAGGGCACCTCGTCACCGTGCGCCGAGTCCGACCACGGCGGCTTCATCAGGCTCTGGCAGTGGTGGTAGAAGGCGTAGAAATAGGTGGGCGACCCGTAGCGGGCGTGCAGGTCGGCCGTCACCACCGACGGCTCCACCCACTGGTGGTCGGTAAACAAGGCCACCAGGGTCTTGCGGCGGGTCTCTGGATTGTCCCGGTCCGCCCAGTCCGTGTACATGAACTTGATGGTCTCCCTCAGCGTGTCTTTGCCCTCCGGGTACCCGTACAGACTGTCCACGAAGTCCGACACGGAAAAATCGAAATCGGTGCCCGAGACGCCGTCCTCTGAGTCCACCACGTTCTCCACGAAGCGCAGACCCTCGCCCTGGTTCACGCCCAGCATGATGTCGTAGTTCAGGAACTCGCCCTGCTCCATCAGGATCTCGGGGTCGTCCGGGATCACGTCGCCGTCGATGACGGGGCCGAACGCCACGTGGTAGCGCGCCGGCTGTATGTCCTGCTCCACCAGCTCGCGGGCGTTCTTCTTGCGCAGGCAGTGCACCATGTCCATGGTGTCCAGCACGTTGCACCCGACCTTCTCCGCCAGCAGGCGCGTGTACTTCACCGGCTGGTAGTTGACTGCCCAGCTGGACAGCGCCGAGCCGCTCTGGATGATGGCGCGGTGGAAAAGACCTGCAAACATCAAAGAACAGCGTTAATGTTAATCATGTTCTATTCAATTATCAGTTTTAAGGCTTCATCCTGGTCAGGGTCATGAGGGGTCCAGCACCACCCAGAATGTGGAATTGCATTCATTTTATTCCAGTGAGAGGGCACCAATCTATTGAAGGGCACCAATCTATAGCAGGGCACAAACTCTTGGGCTAAACCTAAAGGTTCAGAGTTCCTGGTAAAAGTTCCTAGTTCTTGGTAAAAAATCCTAGTTCCTAGTAGAAGTTCCTAGTTCCTAGTAAAGGTTCCTAGTAGACGTTCCTAGTTAAAGTTCCTAGTAGAAGTTTCTAGTTCCTAGTAGAAGTTCCTAGTTCCTGGTAGAAGTTTCTAGTTCCTAGTAGAAGTTCCTAGTTCCTGGTAGAAGTTTCTAGTTCCTAGTAGAAGTTTAAAAGTTCCCAGTTCCTAGTAAAAAATCCTAGTTCCAGTACAAAATCCTAGTTCCTAGTAAAGGTTTCTAGTAGAAGTTCCTAGTTCTTGGTAAAAGTTCCTGGTAAACGTTCCTAGTAAAACTTTCTAGTTTCTAGTAAAAGTTCCTAGTTCCTAGTAAAAAATCATAGATCCTAGTAGAAGTTCCTAGTTCTTAGTAAAATTTCCTAGTTCCAGTACAAAATCCTAGTTCCTAGTAAAGGTTCCTAGTAGAAGTTCCTAGTTCTTGGTAAAAATTCCTGGTAAAAGTACCTAGTTCCTAGTAGAAGTTCCTAGTTCCCAGTAGAAGTTCCTAGTTCTTGTAAAAGTTCCTAGTTCCTAGTAGAAGTTCCTAGTTCCTAGTAAAAAAACCTAGATCCTAGTAGAAGTTTCTAGTTCCTAGTAAAAAATCCTAGTTCCTAGTAGAAGTTCCTAGTTCCTAGTAAAAAACCTAGATCCTAGTAGAAGTTCCTAGTTCCTAGTAGAAGTTCCTAGTTCCTGGTAAAAGTTCCTAGTTTCTAGTAAAATTTCCTAGTTCCTAGTAGAAGTTCCTGGTTCATAGTAAAAAAAATCCTAGTTCCTGGTAGAAGTTCTCAGCTCTGTGTGTAGGACCTGAACCACATCAGTATGACGTGTTTGAGCTCCTCTGATGGGGGGTCGTTCCTCAGTTCCTCTTTTATAGCTGCTCAGAACTACTAGCACAATCGCTCACTAGTCATAATCACTCGGCTCGCTAATCTGACGCCATACACACTCCATAGGACCGAGCGGGAGCCTGTAAATACCGCGGTACACATCAGAAACGAAGCATTCGTACTGTACCTGCATGCACCTCTGACCCAGAACAGCAGCCACAGGGGGTTCAGTTTTTTAATTCTGGTCTCGTAAAGGGTTACCGGCTCGGCCGGCATGAAGCAATCTCCCACCTGATTGCACAATTGATCCGGAGCCCCGGCGTGCCACGCCGCCCCGGTGCACACTCAAAACGTTTGCCCACCACTTAGAGCGGCTAATTTGCACCGAAATAACTTTGTACAGGTGGAGAAAGCAAACAGACGCCAGCTCGCTCAGGTTTGGGCGTCGGCTTATGGGGGGTTGATTTATTATTTATTAATAACGTCACAGAAAGCTGAATCTGAATACAATAATGCTTTAAACCAAATGTTAATATTTATATATTTAATATTAATGACTATTCTGGGCACCTAAGGGTTCGAATCTCAGCTGTGCTATCATCCTGTTAGGCGAGGTGATTGGCTAACGTCTGAGAAGAGGAATTATGGCTGAAACAGCCCAACCATCGGGAGATGAACTTGTCAGTGCGCTCTCAGTGCAGGTCCCAAGCCTGGATAGAAATAAAAGTGCTGCGTCAGGACGGGCATGAAGGGCATCAGGTGTAAAACTGTGCCAGGTCGGGTATGACGACCAGATCCGCTGTGACGACGCCTAAATACGCTTCCAAACAAGCTGGGATACGTGGGAAAGATTTCATTGTACTGTACATGTGTAAAAGTTCCTAGTTCCTGGTAAAAGTTCTTAGTTCCTAGTAGAAGTTCCTGGTTTCTATTAAAAGTTTCGAGTAAAAGATCCTATGTCCTAGTTCCTAGTAAAAGTGCCTAGTTCCTAGTAGAAGTTCCTAGTTTCTATTAAAAGTTTCAAGTAAAAGATCCTATGTCCTAGTTCCTAGTAAAAGTTCCTAGTTCCTAGTAAAAGTTCCTAGTTCCTGGTAAAAGTTCTTAGTTCCTAGTAAAAGTTCTTGTAAAAGTTTGTAGTAAAGGTTCCTAGTAAAAGCTTCTAGTAGAAGTTCCTAGTTTCTAGTAGAAGTTCCTAATAAAAGTTCCTAGTTCCTAGTAGAGGTTCCTAGTTCCTAGTAAAAGTTCTTAGTAAAAGTTTCTAGTTCCTAGAAGTTCCTAGTAGAGGTTCCTAGTAAAAGTTCCTAGTAGAGGTTCCTAGTTCCTAGTAGAAGTTCCTAGTTCCTGGTAGAAGTTCCTAGTTTCTAGTAAAAGTTCCTAGTTCCTGGTAAAAGTTTCTAGCTCCTATTAAAAGTTCCAAGTAAAAGATCCTTTGTCCTAGTTCCTAGTAAAAGTTCTGAGTTCCTAGTAAAAGTTCCTAGTAGAAGTTCCTAGTTCCTATTAAAAGTTCCTAGTAAATGTTCCTAGTTCCTAGTAAAAGTTTCTAGTTTTTAGTAAAAGTTCCTAGTTCCTAGTAAAAGTTCCTAGATGTGAATGTGTATCTATAGCTACGGCTGGACGGGAGTGCCGTAGGGATTCCTCATGACTGCTGCAGTTACGACCTCTGCTGGCTGATCGATGCCGCTGCACAGAGACGGGGGATAGTGGAAATCAGTGCGTGACTCTCTGTGTGTGATACGGATCTCCGTATGAACCCGCATCATGCAGGTGAAAAGAAGCGGTTGGCTACTGCACACGTGTCAGAGGGGGCGTGTGTTAGTCATGGAACTACACCCCCCCTGAACTAACACACAGGGTACAATACAGCCCCGAAACGCCATGTGTGTGTGTGTGTGTGTGTGTGTGTGTATAAGACATGAGATTACACTTGTGTGAGTACGTGAACGTTCCGGGACACTTTGGTTCTTGGAGCGGCTCCATAACCGAGACTCAGGGCGGGACAGAGGACGAACTCCCCCCCCACGAGCCAAACAGATGTCAAGGGTACCGTAACGTCCCACTCTCCATTAGCATTAGCGTAATGCGTGTGAAATGAAAAATGCCAACCTTGGGGTGCACACAGCGGTCCCCGCCCTCATTTTTTACTATTCTCCCTTTGTCTCCTAATTTAGTCATAGCCAGTTAGTCTTCTGCTACTGAAGACCCTGATCGCGTCCGAGGTGGGTATATTTACCCGACACACGCTCCCTCCGACCCATGCGTAACTGCATGTGAGGTCGGTCTCCCGCATGGAGAGTCACTCGCTGATCTCCACGTTCCCCCACTTCCGTACAGGCGCCATAGGCTACAAACCAGGGTCCTCACACAGCGTCCAAGACCACGCCCACTTTTTAGTCCTGTATTTTCCCACCCAGCAGACCAGTGGCCGATTTGTCTGCTGTAAATTAAACATGCACACTTCCCTCCCCTGTGGTGCTAATGGCCTGGATGGAACAGTGGTCTCTTTGCCATGGTCAGGAGGAAGGAAAATGACCCGTCACTTTAGCCTGAGAGAAAACGTGTTGCTATTGACCTGCCAGGCGTCTACACAGACACGAACAGCTGTGTCTCAGAGGGGTGGGGATGGCCGAAACCCTGTGATGGATTGGCGCTCCGTCCAGGGTCCTTTCTGTGTGGAGTTTGCATGTTCTCCCTGTGTCCAGAGTCCAGAGACATGCAGTCCAAACTGTGTGTATGTGTGTGTCAGTGATGGACTGGAAACAAACACACCCTCTGCACCACGTCTTGCTATAACAACCACCAGAGTCTTACTAACAATAACACCGGCCCCGCGCGCCCCCGAGGAGGCACGTCCGTCCGTCCGAGCGTCCAAGCGGCTCAGTGACTCACTGATTGATGGGAGTAATTATCGCAGGCGAGGGTCACCTCACCGCCGCGTGGCACGTACAAATCACCGGCAAATACCCGCCGCTCCTATAGATCTGAACCCGGCTCACGGAGTCGTCGCGCATTCTAGGATTAGCTTTTCGCTAATATGTAGAGCGTCTGGAGTGAAACGACGTAATTTGGTCGAAAGTATACGGACGCCTGACCATAATCTAGTAGGACATCTCATTCTGTAATGTGCCTGTAGCAGCCTCTGCTCTGTTCTATCATACACAGTGAGAAAGTCATGGGTTCGATTCCCAGGAGAAGCAGTCTGGGTCCTTTACATGAGGAGTTGGCATGTTCTCCCCGTGTTAGATGAATTGAAGATACAAAAAAAAACTGTGACGGTGTCGTGTCCTTCTGCGTTGTCATTTTTGGCTGGCAGAGGGAGCACGGAGGCGCAGAATATCGATGTTTCTTCCACTTCAGGTGGATGTTTTTCTATATATTACAGTTTTATCCTCTCAGACTTGCCAGCTCCTTTGTTGGCACACTTGCATTTCTCTGACTCTGTGATGCTGGGCTGCAAGGTGATGCCATCATTCTGTGTTCGGGCCTCATGATGGAACCACCCTGGAAAAGCAAATTGCCCCTGAGGAGGCGTTTAGTCCCTTTTCTGGTGCAGATCCCAGCAGTTGGGGTGCAACTCATGCATTTCCGGAACCGGCAGGTTCTAAAGGTTTCCCATCTAGTTGCAGACAGCCGGACAGCCAGTTCTCAGTTCTGCGCCGCCCCTGTTCCGTCCACGTTCTCCGTCCCGGGCTGCGAAAGTTCTTGTGTATTTCATTTGTTGCTTTTAAATTGGACGCCTTTTTATTCACCTTTTTTTAAGCCCAGCATTTGCACTTGGCTTCTATTTTCATTCCTACATGCAAGCAGTCTCTGGGCCAGCCGAGGTGCCCACTTCGCTGTAGCGCCACGGTGGCACTGACAGAGACTCCGTTCGTGCCTCCCTGCTGTTAGTGTGTCGATGACCTGGATGTTTATTATCTGCTATCAAATTTGTTTGCATTGTAAAAGCAACAGATAGAGAGACTATCAAACTCCGCCTGACACGACGCCGAGCGCCCGAACCCCGCGGGCCTATCCATCAGCCCGCCGCGCCGCTGGCAGATTGAGGTCACGTTGAGTTATGACAGGAACCGGGAGGTAATCACTCATACGCTTGGGCTGAAACGCCGCTGTTTTGCCGGGCTCGCTCGACCTCGTCCGCTCGGAGTTAAACGTCCGTACAGCAGATGCTCTGATTGGGCGAGGACAGAAATAATTCAGCGCGGGTAGAAAGCGGTGACCTTGCGCCGTTGCATGTGGTAGATGCGGCGCTGCACTGATTACTGCGTGGACATAATTACTGACCGCTCTTAAAGGGACAGGACACTGAAAATACGCTTCACTGGATTAAATTAGCATGACGGGCGTTTACTTATGTCCTCACTGAATGCTGGAGTGGTTTAGATTAGCCAGTCTAGCCGGTAAGTGTTCTTGGAGTCATTACCAAAAACATACACACATGGAGAACATGTTAAACTCCTTACAATCAGTGACCAGTGGAAGAATCCATGTTGCTGATGTTTGATAATATTTTAAATTATTTACTATTACTGTAAAGCATTCAGGTGGCGGAGAGGTGTATTACTGTAATCCATTACCATGGTGCTATCGACCCGCCAGGTGTCCACACAGACATGATTGGTTATGTCTACTAGGGAAATGAATGCCAGCGGTGCTATCAACTGACCAGACGTCTACACAGACATAATTGGCCATATCCAAGGGGGGAATTGCAGAAGCCTAGCAATGGATTGATGCCCAGTGCATTTGCTGTGCTATCGGCCAACTGGGCGTCTAGACAGACATGATTTATTATGTCTACTAGGGAAATAAATACCAGCAGCGCTATCAACTGGCCAGGCGTCTACACAGACATGACTGGCCATATCCGGGCCAGTATAATCAACCCATCCATCCATCCATCCAATAATCCATCCATCCATCCATCCATCTATCCAATAATCAATCCATCCATCTATCCAATAATCAATCCATCCATCCATCCATCCATCCAATAATCAATCCATCCACTAATCCATCCATCCATCCATCAATCCATCCATCCATCCATCCATCCATCCAATAATCAATCCATCCACTAATCCATCCATCCATCCATCAATCCATCCATCCATCCATCAATCCATCCATCCATCCATCCATCCATCCATCCATCAATCCATCCATCCATCCATCCATCAATCCATCCATCCAATAATCAATCCATCCATCCATCCACTAATCAATCCATCCATCCATCCAATAATCAATCCATCCATCCATCAATCCATCCATCCATCCATCCACTAATCAATCAATCCATCCATCCATCAATCCATCCATCCATCAATCCATCCATCCATCCACTAATTAATCCATCCATCCATCCACTAATCAATCCATCCATCCATCCATCCACTAATCAATCCATCCACTAATCAATCCATCCATCCATCCATCCATCCACTAATCAATCCATCCATCCATCCACTAATCAATCCATCCATCCATCCATCCATCCACTAATCAATCCATCCATCCATCCACTAATCAATCCATCCATCCATCCACTAATCAATCCATCCATCCATCCACTAATCAATCCATCCATCCATCCATCCATCCAATAATCCATCCAGAAAAATCATACCAACGTACCACGTTATAAACAATAAAACGCAGTGTCAGACGTAGTTAGCCGGGTCACGTCTCACCCAGATCAGACGTCTGAACGCGTCTCGTCTACCCGTCCGTAAGCAACACAGCATTCGCCATTTGCCTGCAAATTTAGCAAATTAGAGTCAAGGTGCAGCTCCAAATCGCTTGATTTATTACGTTCTAACTTCTCTGATTTCAATTAGAAAATCTCAGTGAGGAGAAATTAATCTCAATCAGAGAGAGAAGCTATCACAGACGTTCAGATCCAGACCAATCTCAGGTGTAGGACAGGATTTTACCACCATGCCACGAACAAACGAGCTTCTCAAACCTGGAACGACGGGCACAAGGTGGCACGTTCGTCCACGTAGGTCCTATTACTGTATCATTACAATAATAACAACAACATTCCAGAGTCAGCCACGCCCAACCCTACACACCAGCGCATCATCATAGCAGCAAGCTGCGGCTCCTGGGAGTTGAGAGGAATAATAAATTATTATTGGGTTATCAGTGTTTATCTCCACGCCGCCTGCGTAAGCCTCTTGGCTAATCTGATTAGCTTCAACACGCGGTGAAGTGTCTCCTCACTGGAGTACGTATGATTCCCTGCGTTAGCATGACAGAGGCGGATGATTCAGCACACGCTAATAAACTGCTACTACTGAGAAAGCTAAAGTTGTGTAAAAACAGCATCTATTTTTAGCATCTCTGAGTAAACCGGGCATAGCGAGGCCACTGAAAAAGCTTCTGAGAACGTGAGCACGTAGCAAGAAGCACGAAAAGCGTCGTAAGGAAAGCTAAGCTAATTAACGTCAGGAAGGATCTGAAGTATAAACAAATGCACATGATCTATCTGTGATTCAGGTAAAGACATGGTGAGGAAAATCAGTGAGGAAAATCATCACAGCAGAGGCTAGAGACTCTCAATGGACTCGAAACTCTTGGGTGACCATTAAATGTAGCGAGCTAACACGCTAAATTAGCTCCTCTAGCTGCTGTGATGAAGGATGTGATTCTGTGAGGGAATTTGACATGAATCTTTAACCCATGTTATGGAAATTTATTTGTTCTCACTGTCCATTTTATCAGCTCCACTTACCATATAGAAGCACTTTGTAGTTCTACAATTACTGACTGTAGTCCATCTGTTTCTCTGCATGCTTTGTTAGCCCCCTCTCTCATGGTGGTGGTGTGTTAGTGTGTGTTAGTGTGTGTTGTGCTGGTATGAGTGGATTTTTAAACACCTCACTGTCACTGCTGGACTGAGAATCGTCCACCAACCAAAAACATCCACCCAACAGCGACCCGTGGGCAGCGTCCTGTGACCACTGATGAAGGTCTAGAAGATGACCGACTCAAACAGCAGCAATAGATGAGCGATCGTCTCTGACTTTACATCTACAAGGTGGACCGACTAGGTAAGAGTGTCTAATAGAGTGGACAGTGAGTGGACACGGTATTTAAAAACTCCAGCAGCGCTGCTGTGTCTGATCCACTCATACCAGCACAACACACACTAACACACCACCACCATGTCAGTGTCACTGCAGTGCTGAGAATCATCCACCACCTAAATAATACCTGCTCTGTGGGGGTCCTGACCATTGAAGAACAGGGTGAAAGGGGGTAACAAAGCATGCAGAGTAACAGATGGACTACAGTCAGTAATTGTAGAACTACAAAGTGCTTCTATATGGTAAGTGGAGCTGATAATCAACCTTTTGACTGAAGTAGCAGATCTCAAGCCACGAAAGTATGAGCACCCCTGATCTAAAGCTCGGGTGTAAGCCGTTAGAACCAACTGTTCTGTGGTAACTGTTGTTTCTTATTTTGCTTACAACATCTTACAACGACTTAAGAAAAACGTGTTGCTCGTCTCTGTACTTTCCACTCCAGCCGCGCTCGCTCAAAAAACAACGTGACTATGGGGATTTAATGCACAAGCAGCATAAAACTAATATTCAGATTCTACTACAGCATGAAATCAAACCTTTCACTACAGCCACAACACACAACACATGATCCAGGCACCATCTGAAATCCGTCGCTGACGTGACGGCGGCGTGTCGCTGTGTAAGTAAACACGTGCCCATCTGAGCTCATACAGCACGCGCCGTACGCTCTCGCTAACGCAAACAGACGCGGCGTGTAAACACCGAGCTAAAACGGCAGCGACTGCATTCACCCATGCTAGGAATGCTAAACTCGCCGAGCTTTAATTATTCACGACCGACAGTAGTCAACCGGCGTTTAATAACCAATGAGGAGATTAAACGCGTCTATGAGTTTTATATCGGCGGAGCTTCAGGCTAGATCACATCAAACGATAATAACAAACAAGAGGCTTATCATGTGCAGGGTGGCAGTAATGTGGAACATTTATTTATCTATTTATCTATCTATTTATTAATTGATTTACTTATTCATTTATCTATCTATTTATTTATTTAATTATCTATCTATTTATTTATCTATTTATTTATTCATTTATTTATTTTTTCATTTATTTATTTATCTATTTATTCAATTATTTATTTATTTATTTATTTATCTATTTATCCATTTATTTATCTATTTATTTATTTATTCATTTGTTCATTTATTTATTTATCTATTTATTTATTCAATTATTTATTCATCTATTTATTTATATTTATTTATTCAATTATTTATTCATCTATCTATTTATTTATTCAATTATTTAATTATTTATTCATTTATTTATTTATCTATTTATTTATTTGTTCATTTATTTATTTATCTCTTTATTTATTCAATCATTTATTTATTTATTCATTTATTTATTTATTTATCTATTTATTTATTCAATTATTTGTTTATCTATTTATTTATTTATTCATTCCACAAAAATATATTTAAATAATGGTGAAGAAAAAATATTCAGATGCTATTCAATAGTACATATTAAAAAAGTGTTTTGACACCCCGTGTAGTCTTTAAATTTACGTGTTCAAGCCATCACAGCTGCTAACAGGTGTACTAAATCAATTATACAAAACAAAAGTATTTTAGGGAAGGTCCTTTCCGGTTTCAGCATGAGCAAAAGCTCAACACACAAACCAAGAAACTCCAACGTCCTGCACAGATCCCTGACCTCAGCCTCACTGAACAGCTCTGGGATGAAGCGGAAGATCGACATCAAGGCCCAGCCATGTTTTCTTTCCACCAACAGTAGTGGCAGTGGTGGGGCTTGAACCAGTGACCTTTCTTAACCGCTAGGCTACAACTGCCTACAACTCATAAAATGAGTTGAATTAAATAAGAAACTATTAATAATAAAATAAAACTGTTATTATTAGTGCATTTATATCAACTATAACAAAAGTCCATCATTTTTTGGCACCTTTGAGTTATATCCGACTGTGGGAGACCAGATTAAAGCATCTGTCACATACACACACACACACACACACACACACAAACACACACACACACCGCTGTTTGTTTGTTCAGCCGTTTTCAGGTAAATGTTTAACCGCGTGAAGCAAACAGGATCGTCTGTACCGGGGCGTCGGCTCACGCCGTGTCCATCTGCGGCGCCGGTTATCACACCGACCAGGGTCTGGACGTGTCTCGGACAGACCGGTGCAGCCACGATGATTTGGCTAATGCAAACAGACGCGCCGTGTAAACACTGGGCCAGTGCAGCAGCTACTAGATTCAGGCACGCTAAGGACTAAAACGAGAGCACACTGGCAGAAGTCTGTTCCCATCACATCAGAGGAATCAGACTCTCTGAGGCAGCAAGACTCCGTGCTGGGAGTGTTTAATTACGAGCGTGAGTGAGTGAATGAGTGAGTGAGTGAAGCTGGTCAGTCATACAATCATGGGTACGGTTAATAATAACCAGGTTTGGCTGTGTCCGCCACGTCTATAGATTACCCGCTAACGTGCCGCTTCTATAGACAAACGTTGGCAGTAAAATTAATCATTATTTAACGGCTCTGGAAGCAAAATCAGCACACAGAGAGACGCTCTGATAAAACTGTACACGTGTAGGTGGGTAGGTAGAAGATGGGTATGACTAGGTAAGTATTTAGTATTTAGAAGATTGCTAACACCCTGAAACTGAGCTACAGCATGGTGGCCAAGGTCATACAGCGGTTTTCCAGGACAGGTTCCACTCGGAACAGGCTTCGCCAGGGTCGACCAAAGAAGTCGAGTCCACGTGTTCGGCGTCATATCCAGAGGTTGGCTTTAAAAAATAGACACATGAGTGCTGCCAGCATTGCTGCAGAGGTTGAAGACGTGGGAGGTCAGCCTGTCAGTGCTCAGACCATACGCCGCACACTGCATCAACTCGGTCTGCATGGTCGTCATCCCAGAAGGAAGCTGACGCACAAGAAAGCCAGCAAACAGTTTGCTGAAGACAAGCAGTCCAAGAACATGGATTACTGGAATGCCCTGTGGTCTGACGAGACCAAGATAAACTTGTTTGGCTCAGATGGTGTCCATCATGTGTGGCGGCGCCCTGGTGAGAAGTACCAAGACAACTGTATCTTTCCTACAGTCAAGCATGGTGGTGGTAGCATCATGGTCTTGGGCTGCATGAGTGTTGCTGGCACTGGGGAGCTGCAGTTCATTGAGGGAAACATGAATTCCAACATGTACTGTGACATTCTGAAACAGAGCATGATCCCCTCCCTTCGAAAACTGGGCCTCATGGCAGTTTTCCATCAGGATAACGACCCCAAACACAACCTCCAAGATGACAAATGCCTTGCTGAGGAAGCTGAAGGTAAAGGTGATGGACTAAACCCAATTGAGCACCTGTGGCGCATCCTCAAGTGGAAGGTGGAGGAGTTCAAGGTGTCTAACATCCACCAGCTCCGTGATGTCATCATGGAGGAGTGGAAGAGGATTCCAGTAGCAACCTGTGCAGCTCTGGTGAATTCCATGCCCAGGAGGGTTAAGGCAGTGCTGGATAATAATGGTGGTCACACAAAATATTGACACTTTGGGCACAATTTGGACATGTTCACTGTGGGGTGTACTCACTTATGTTGCCAGCTATTTAGACATTAATGGCTGTGTGTTGAGTTATTTTCAGAAGACAGTAAATCTACACTGCTATACAAGCTGTACACTGACTACTCTAAGTTATATCCAAGTTTTATTTCTATAGTGTTGTCCCAGGAAAAGATATAATAAAATATTTGCAGAAATGTGAGGGGTGTACTCACTTTTGTGATACACTGTATTTGGGTGGGTGGGTAGGTGCATAAGTAGGTATATAAGTGTGTAGGTAGGTTAGTAAGTATGTAGATAAGTGGATAGATAGGTGAGTAGGTAGGTAGGCAGAAATGTTGGTAGGTAGATGGGAAGGTAGGTAGGTTAGTAGGTAGGTGGGAGGGTAGGTAGGTTAGTAGGTTAAGTAGGTAGGTGAGTAGGTGAGTAGATAGGCAGATATGTAGGTAGGTAGTTAGGTAGGTAGGCATGTAGGCTGGCAGATATATAGGTAGGTATGCAGGCATGTAGGCAGGCAGGTCTGTAGGTTAGTAAGTAAGTAGGTGGGTATGTAAGTAGGTTCGTAGATAGGTAGGTGGGAAAGTAGGTGGGAAGGTGGGTATATTAGTAGGTTTGTAGGTAGGTGAGTAGGTAGGCAGATATGTAGATAGGTAGGTAGGTAGGCATGTAGGCAGGCAGGTACATAGGGAGACGGGTAGGAAGGTTAGTAGACATATAGGTAGGTAGACAGGTTGGCAAGTAGAAGAATCACATCCAAAAGTATTTGCACACCTGACCATGAGCTTGTCGGACATCCCGTTTCAAAAACGAATGGTATTCAAACAGAGTGACCTCTACGTGACCTTTTCAGCTAACACAACAGCCGGTCTGGCAAGGGCCTTCCCTAAGCTGTTGCTATAAAGTCAGAAGTATATAACTACCTGAATATGATTGATTTACTACACCTGTTAGCAACTGTTGTGGCTACAAGACATGAATTTAAATATTAGAAGAGGTGTCCTAATACTTTTGAGACCCTTAATAAATGCTGAACCTTTTCAGCTGTAAAAATCTGCACCTTCAGTGTTAAATCTCTCAGCGTGGACCCTCTCCATCACCCGTCTGGGGTCCTGTCACCCCCTCGCTCAGGATGACGGACGAGTGTGACTGTACCTCCTCAGATCTGGTATTGAGCATCCATATGCAGGAGCCTGGTGCTACCATTCATCACCATATCCTCCAGATATATTCAAACATCACCGAGTTCTGAGGGCACAGAGACAAATACGGAGGCGGCATGGCGCACAAATCCGGTTTGGCCTCCCTGAAGTGATGATGTGTCAGGATCTGACATTTTGCGGCACCTGAGGCGGGCGAGCCGGTGCCAGACGTCAGGGCGCCCTGATTAAATCAGCCGGCGCATCGTAGGGGCCCGAATCCCGAACCCTTAATTAACCTGCTTCTGTCCGCAGTCACTGAAACCCACCCCTCCAACCCCTCTGTTAAAGTCACTCTCATTTCCCTCCTGTTTTCTCATTTAGTCATGTCCGATTCCCCACTGCGCTCATAAAAATGGGTCATGGCCTCGCGTTTACATTTTCTGCATTTAGCAAATGCTTTTATCCATACACAATACACAGTCTAGGTAACTGAGAAATAAGGGCCTTGCTCAAACTGGTGGCATTTGAACCAGCAACCTTCTAATTACTAGTTCAGTACCTTAACCGCTAGGCTACGATTGCCCTATATAAGTGAAGTCATAATGAGCAGGATTCAAACCTTGATTGGAGGGTTGCTGGTTCAAGCCCATTACTGGACTTTTGATTGGACAATTGCTGGTTCAAGTCCAGTACTGGACGACTGATCGGAGGGTTGCTGGTTCAAGCCCAGTACTGGACTATTGAAATGAAGGTTGCTGGTTCAGGCCCAGTACTGAAAGATTGATTGGAGGGTTGCTGGTTCAAGCCCAGTACTGGACTATTGATTGGAAGGTTGCTGGTTGGACGGTTGCTGGTTCAAGCCCAGTACTGGACGACTGATCGGAGGGTTGCTGGTTCAAGCCCAGTACTGGACTATTGAAATGAAGGTTGCTGGTTCAAGCCCAGTACTGGACTATTGATTGCAAGGTTGCTGGTTCAAGCCCAGTACTGGACTATTGATTGGAAGGTTGCTGGTTCAAGCCCAGTACTGGACGACTGATTGGACAATTGCTGGTTCAAGTCCAGTACTGGACGACTGATTGGAGGGTTGCTGGTTCAAGCCCAGTACTGGACTATTGAAATGAAGGTTGCTGGTTCAGGCCCAGTACTGAAAGATTGATTGGAAGGTTGCAGGTTCAAGCCCAGTACTGGACTATTGATTGGAGGGTTGCTGGTTCAAGCCCAGTACTGGACTATTGATTGGAGGGTTGCTGGTTCAAGCCCAGTACTGGACTATTGATTAAGGTTGCTGGTTCAAGCCCAGTACTGGACTATTGATTGGAAGGTTGCTGGTTGGACGGTTGCAGGTTCAAGCCCAGTACTGGACGACTGATTGGAGCGTTGCTGGTTTAAGCTCAGTACTGGACGATTGATTGCAAGGTTGCTGGTTCAAGCCCAGTACTGGACTATTGATTGGAGGGTTGCTGGTTTAAGCTCAGTACTGGACGATTGATTGGAGGGTTGCTGGTTGAAGCCCAGACAGTTTGTACACCCCTGCCCCACTCCGTCGCCTGTTGCCAGGTGTATGAAAATGCCTAATGAGAAGAACACAGAGTACCTCTGAATGCTAAGAGCTTTTGCTAAACGCTGTAACTGTGACTCTAAATGTAAAACGCTCAGCAGAAAGCATCTAATGATTAAATATAGCAGAATAACGCGCGGCAGGATCACAGCCACTGCCTCTGCTTTACAGGAACAGCCTGAAATGTCTGGTACTGGCAACGAATCCTGAAAAGCCCAGAGGTTTAAATGATAAACTGGCACAGCGGTGGCGCCCGTCTCATCTGCAGGCAGCGCCGGGTCACGCCGGTGTTTCGGACGGACGTGTTGTTGACAGCCGAGGCAGAGCGGCATAAACATCCCGAAAAATCACAAACCTCTGTTGCCAAGGGCAATGCAGGGAAGTCACGTGACCTCCCGGCTGGACGCCTAAATGCCGAGCGCTGCCCCTCTGACGGGAACCTTCGGGGTGGGCAGATGTTTAGCCACAATTAGAAAATGCTGCATTTTAAAAACGGCACATTTACAAAACACTGCACTTCAAAAACACTGCATTTAAAAAATACTGCATTTTAAAAACGCCACAATTAGAAAATGCTGCATTTTAAAAATGCCACAGTTAGAAATCACTGCATTTCAAAAACACTGCATTAAAAAAATACTGCATTTTCAAAACGCCACATTTCAAAAACAGTGAATTTTAAAAACGTCACATTTCAAAAACAGTGCATTTAGAAAATGCTGCATTTTAAAACTCCGCATTTACTGAAACTGACACCATTTTAAAATGGTGCATTTAAAAAACCCCACTGCATTTCAGTTATGACTGAATACAACTCAAGCAACTGAGGGTTAAGAGCCTTGCTCAGGGGCCCAACAGTGGCGGTGGTGGGGTTTGAACCTGCAACATTCTAATTACCAGCCCAGTACCTAAACCACTGAGCTTCCTCTGCCAGTGAGTCTTAATCTATAATCCCAATCCTTGTATGTAAACACAGCCCATGTTGGCCTTGTTCAGGGTCCCAATTATCATTAGAGGGGCTTGAACCAATGACCTTCTAATCAATAGTTCAGCACCTTAAGCACTGTGCTAACACAGCTCCTGTTCCAGCTGCCTGTTTTCCATCACTGGTTGTTATTTATTCATTCATTCGTTCCCTGCCAGCCGTGGATCTCTGCAAATCTCGCTCGGGATGAACGTCCACCCTGGACAGGAGCAAAATATTCCGCCTGCTAATGCTAACCGGTACAGCTTCTAACACTGGGCCAGATCTGGAGCAGACGGCCTTTCTGAAAGGCGCTAGTGAAGCGTAAGGATTCAGAGCACGTCGCACTAGCATCAAATCTCTCCGGTGAGATGGCAGAGAAGCCGTGGCACATTATCCTCGGGGTAACATATTGTGAATCGACCTGAACAATGGCTGCGGCTATTAAAGCTTAGCGCCTGACGCCTGGGCAGAGGCGCCGCTTAGTCCGGGAGGTGGGAACGCCGTTGTCCTGGTGTCACACCGAGGGCGGAGGACGTTCTGTAGATGCCTGACAGAATGGAGGAGCTTTTGTAGGTCTCGTTTTTATCTCATTTATTTCTCGTACCTCTTGTCTTTCGGATGTTTACGCCGGGCGCGAGACACGCCGCCGCATCTGTACAGATTTCCCCCGAGCCCGCGTTCAGGCGGGGTGAAGAACGGGCACAGCTGAGCCGCTCTGCTCGTGGGAATACTCGCCCGTTTTAGCCCAGGATCGTAGAGAGATTAATGGGCGCCGATGCTGAGACTCGCCACATCTGGAGCCGGATGAGATTCGGGCGGGTGAGCGTTCTCTGCGATTACCCGCCCATCCGGCGTCCAAATTAGCCGGAGAAAACAAGTCCGAGTTCCCACCTGGCAATAAAACAATTATCCACCCCGAGCCCAGCTGGAGCCGCAGATGCAGAGCAAGTTACGGACGGGCATGGGCAACGTCTAGCTGATTTAACAAAGCGTACAGCATACACCCAGGTTAGTAAACGTAAGCTTGGCACAGGGCAGGGACTAGCCAAAAATAAAGTGGACCTCCTAATCGGTGCCCATTCAGCCTAGAAAAGATGCCAACCCCTTGCTTATGTGGTTCCTTTCAGATTAGAAGTCCATGAGCCTGGCCTACTATTTATAGTACCTTTCCGCAGGTCCTGCTAGGGCCGTAAGGGCCCCTAAAGCTCAGCTTGACACTACGTGGAGGTGATCTCCAGGGCAAGCTGGCTGGCATCACCGCGATCGCTTCCTGAAGTCTTGTGTCAGCATGTCAGCATTCATTTCTCCGTCCTGCACCCACCTCTGATCTAAAGGTAAAAGGTTCTGACCAGGGACAACACGTACACCCCCGCTCGACTCCCCGGCAGCTCGAAGGTCGACGTTTCGCTTTTTTTCCCCTTTACACGGTGAGTGGAGTCGCGTTCCCACAGCAGCAGCGCAATTTGATGAGAAGCAGAGCAAAGTCAATTTCTTCACGTCACAACTGATAAAGCTCCGCTACAAATTGACCAAAGGGGGCACGCCGAGGAGGGTGCGCTGAATGCCTGATCGCACCACCGCTGGATCAGCGCCGTATGCAACTGTTTAGGCAGGAAAAATATTTTGGTGGGTCAAACTGCGCTCTGAAAGCCAATTAGCCTCGTTAACTATTCGACCGACCGTCGGCTTCGTTTGGAAATCAACTGGCCGTGAGTGGAAGACAGCGCCCGCTCCTGGAAATACGAACCACCGCTTCTCAAACACTAACATGTTCAAGTGATGAGATGAGAAAAAACTATGAGAACATCTGGAACCGACGACTTTTATTTAGGATCAAAGTAAATCTCAGCCTTCTTTGTTGCTTCCAGACGTCACTGATGTCCCTCCAACCAGTTGTTTTTAAAGGCTCATTAGGAATCTCCTTGGTTGTAGGTAGGTTGTTTAGTATCTTCTTGATCCCTGTTGGACTCCAAATGGGGTATATGACCCAAACTGTAAGGGAACAAGTTGACATGGGGGTTGTCACCCCATTGATGTCCCTCCAACCAGTTGTTTTAAAAGATTTATTAGTTGTTGGTGTCTTCTTAACCCCGTTGTTGGACTCCAAATGAGGTACATGACCCAATTTGGAGGGGAACAGGTTGACACAGGGGTTGTCGTCCTGTTGATGCCCCTCCAACCAGTTGTTTAAGAAGGTTTATTAGGAACTTCATGAAAGGTAGGTTGTTTGGCATCTTCTTTACCTCATTGTTGTACTCCAAACAAGGTACATGACCTGATCTGGAAGGGAACAGGTAGACATAAAGGTTGTTGCTTCCAGACCCCACTGCTGTCCCTATAACCAGTTGTTTTAGAAGGTTTATTAGAAGTTTGTTTGTTTGGCATCTTCTTGACCCCATTGTTGGACTCCAAATGAGGTACATGACCCAATCTGGAAGGGAACAGGTTGGCATGGGGGTTGTCGCTTCCAGACCCAACTGCTGTCCTTTCAAGTAGTTGATTTAAATGGTTTTGCAAGGAACCTCATAGAAATTAGGTCTGGCTACATCCTGGCAAGGATTTTGGCATCTTCTTGACCCCGTTGTTGGACTCCAAATGAGGTACATGACCCAATCTGAAAGGGAACAAGTTGACATGGGGGTTGTCGGTTCCTAACCCCACTGATGTTCCTCCAATTAGTCATTTTAGAAGGTTTATTAGGTATCTTGTAAATGGTAGGTTGTTTGGCGTCTTCTTGACCCCTCTGTTGGACCTCCGACCAGTCCTGTTAGAAGGTCGGTGAGGAAAACTGCTGTAGAGTGGTGCCACACTTGTACTGTTCTCCATCAAGAAGCAGGCACTTAATGAGGATTCTATTAAGAGACATGGGACCATGCTGGCAGCAAGGCAGACGGAGAAGGCTGGGTAACGATGCTAGCAGTTAGCAAACAGATGTTCCTTCCACGGAGAAGCTGGTCGTGCCTAATGAAGCCTTTACCCGTTCGGAGGAGTACCCGGAAGATCCCGGGAGTGTCTGCGCTCGTCTGAGTGCATCTGTCAGACTGGGACGGTGGCACTTGTGCACGGTACGAGTCTGATAAACAAATGTATGAAGAAAATAGTCCATATCTAATAGCCTGGCGCTCTCCGCAGGACGGTTTTAGCCCACGCCAGCTGTGGCTGCACTTACAGCTACGAGCTACGAGGCCAAACTGCACTGAGTGTTAGTTACTCACAGTGGCACATCGCATAATGAGCCTGTGTGAGGATATTATGCATGAAAAAAATGCCACCCTATCACCCAATGTTCCCACTGCGACTGAATGTTATGACACCAGCGATAATACAGACGCTACTAAACATCAACCTGCTTCTATCATAAAGCAGAGGGGAACCGTCAGCGCCCTGTACGCCCTCACAGAGGGTCTAATATATTCTAAAAATAATGTACACCAATCAGCCATAACATTAAAACCACCTCCTTGTTAGTAGTTCTACAATTACTGACTGTAGTCCACCTATTTCACTACATACTTTTTTTAACCTGCTTTCACCCTGTTCTTTAATGGTCAGGACCACCACAGGACCCCCACAGCGCAGGTATTATTTAGGTGGTGGATCATTCTCAGCACTGCAGTGACACTGACATGGTGGTGGTGTGTTAGTGTGTGTTGTGCTGATATGAGTGGATCAGACACAGCAGCTCTGATGGAGCTTTTAAACACCTCACTGTCCTTGCTGGACTGAGAATAGTCCACCAACCAAAAATATCCAGCCAACAGCGCCCAGTGGGCAGCGTCCTGTGACCACTGATGAAGGTCTAGAAGATGACTGACTCAAACAGCAGCAATAGATGAGCGATCGTCTCTGACTTTACATCCACAAGGTGGACCAACTAGGTAGGAGTGTCTAATAGAGTGGACAGTGAGTGGACACAGTATTTAAAAACTCCAGCAGAGCTGCTGTGTCAGATCCACTCATACCAGCACAACACACACTAACACACCACCACCATGTCAGTGTCACTGCAGTGTGGAGAATGATCCTGTGGGGGTCCTGACCATTGAAGAACAGGGTGAAAGGGGGCTAAAAAAGTATGTAGAGAAACATATGGACTACAGTCTGTAATTGTAGAACTACAAAGTGCTTCTATATGGTGAGTAAAGCTGATAAAATGGACAGTGAGTGTAGAAACAAGGAGGTGGTTTTAATGTTATGGCTAATCAGTGTAATACACATGTAATTTGTGTTGGAATGTGAAGTGTTAAATTATAGAACCCGCTTTGCCACCCCCTACTGTGGGTAATATATATTTTTCTATGAGAGACAATAAAATTGACCAATCACATCCTCCCTCTAACTTTATGGCAAGTTCCGCCCACTGTGTTCCGCCCACCAGTGTAACAATAGAATTAATAATAGTAATGGTTTCGGGTCAGACATGTTTAACCCAAAATTATCTCCCAATAGCTAGGCTGTTCAGCCCATGCAAACACCCGACGGGCCGATAGCACTGCTGAGATTCTGACCCTGGATTCGCGCACCCTGCCATGACATTTTTAACTCCGAATTGCGTTCAGTTTGTGTTTAATTTCCATCCATGGTGTCTTATGAACAATTATACTTTGTGTAATTAGCATTAACGTAAATTAACATAAATTAAATTCTACATTCTACATGAATAACAGTAATTTTATTTTCGTTTTAATCACCATAGAGTTAAGACGTGACATTTAATGACGCGGCATGACAAGTCTGGTACTAATTCTGGCTTATTTTAATTTATTTAGTTTCAGGTTGTTAATTACGTTATTTTTCCTTTTAAACCTTTTATTATTATTATTATTATTATATAATTTCTGGTTCTGTTAAACACTCACGGCCGCTGTTCCGCCCCCCCCCCTCCCCGCCCTCCAGTTGAAGATAGAATTATTTCCTCCAGATTCAATATAACAGAATTCAGAAAGCATTTATTTGAAGCACGGGCACCGGCTCAGTTGGCATATGGATGCGCTTCTGCTCTACAGATGGTATCACAGTCACTTCATCATCAATTCAGTCCGACAGCCTTAATCTTTCAGAGCTTAATCTTTAATGATGCTCATCTTTATTCCACAAGCAGAAATAAACCATCACACGCTGTCAAAAACAGTCTAGCTTGTTTTAAACCGGATACGATCTGAGATCAGCAACGACCAACCTAAAAACCTCACCACATACACCCACCAAATTACCAACCAAGATCTGAGATCAGCGACTACCAACCTAAAAACCTCAAAACATACACCCACCGAAATACCAACCAAGATCTGAGATCAGCGACTACCAACCTAAAAACCTCACCACATACACCCACCGGATAACCAGCGCGGTCTGTACGGTGCCACGCTGAATCCAAAATGCACCAACACAGTAATATATCAGCCAATCACAACACATAACCTCAATCATGTAATCAATAACGCAAAAGGCAAAATGACACGATGGTGTTAATATGTGCCAGTGATGCCCTGCAACAGACTGGCACCCTGTCCAGGATGTATCACCCAAAAGTGTCAAAATTATTCAGAGAATAAAATGTAAATTATTCAGATAATGAATTTGAAATTATTTAGAGAATAAAATCAAATTTTTTACAGAATAAAATCAAAATAATTTAGAGAAAAAAAAATGATTTAGAAAATAAAATTAAAATTATTTTGAGAATTATATCTAAATTATTTAGAAAATAAAATCTAAATTATTTAGAAAATAAAATCCATTTTTTAGGAAATAAAATCAAAATTATTTAGAAAATCAAATCAAAATTATTTAGAAAATAAAATGTAAATTATTAAAAAAATAAAATTTAAATTATTTAGAGAATAAAATTAAAATAAAGTAAACATTATTTGGAGAATTAAGTGGAAATGATTTGAACAATAAAGTCGACCCTGACCAAAATCTATTCTTGCTTTTGGCCCAGTCAGAGAAAACCATATGAATAAATCATCATAATGTTCCACCAATATACTATTTAAAAATGATATATAAACATAATCTGCTCCCATGTTTCTGTAAGTTGTTTATCAACTTTATTATTACGATAAATCTGAGGCTATGCTACGTAAAGGCCGGACCAGTACCCGCTCGTATTTATTAGTACGTGTAGCGTAGCTCCTCGCTGGCGAACGGTTCCTCTAAAGGAACTTTATTCCACATCATTAGATTAGCAGCGTGAGCTGAAGGGAAGTGACACTTTATCTGGATGATTCACTCAGATTACTTACATTTCAGCCTGGGTTCCATTATTGCTCCACGCTTGCATCATAGCGCATTTCTGGGTGCCATAAAACCGGGTGGTAAGGAAGCTTCCCAGGGCCCTGAGTGCACAATAAACCCAGGGGGATCCTGGGAAACACAGACTGCCTTGTATCTGTATCTGAAGGATGTTTGTGCCGAGACAGAAGAAAGTCTCACTAGGACATAAATCCCTGCTGCAGTTACGACCTCTGCTGGCTGGTCGGTGGCGCTGCACAGAGACGGTGAACAATGGGGATCAGTGCGCGACTCTTCAGTGCGCGATACGGATCTCCCGCCTCATGCAGGTAAACAGTAGCAATCAGTACCACACACATGTCGGAGGGGGCGTGTAATAGTCACGGCTCTCCTCGGTCAACAAAATGCAATCGGGGAATTGGATATAACTAATTTGGGACATTTTTTACACCTTAAACACATTAATGCCTAGGTGTCCAGTAAGTTTTGGTTAAATATTACATCGAATCACATGATCTGGGTAGAATTATACTGTGACAATTATAGAGGATCAACTTTATATATTAGCTAATTTTTACGACCCCTCCCCCCCAAACTGTTCGGGGGGTTGGGTTTGGTTCAAGGGTTGAGTAGGAGGGTCAGACGCCTTTAATCCCCCATCACTCGAACCATGGACACAAAGCTGAGTAATTACTAGTAAAGCTAGAGGCTTTAATAGACACGCTTCAAATCCAGGCTCTGCTATGCAGCCACTGTTGGGCCCTTGAGCGAGGCTCTTGACCCTGTCTGCTCTAGGGATGGTGTATAATTCACTCTGACCCCAGCTGGGATATGTGGAAAACGAATCTCACTGTACTGAACACGTGTATCTGTATATATGATAAATAAATAGAGTTCAGTTCCGAGCATGTGACGCACCCTGTGGCGCATCCATCGACCAATCAGATTTCTAATACAGATCCGTGGAATAAAACTTCAGTTAGAAATGTTCTCTCACAGATGTTAAACAGATGTTTATTTAACTCAAACACGTCTGGAAGCGTTTACAGAAACCTGACAGTTACGTCCTAATTTAGCTCACCTAGTACAAACACGCCCCGTCCTCATTTAAATGCTCTTCTTTATCTTTATATCAGTTATTTAATGCAGATGTTTTAATCACAAACATCAATAAACACAAAATGTACACGTACATTTCATCACAATCAGGAAACTTCATACTCAGCACGGACAAACAACCACAGAGTCTAACAACGACAGATTAGAGCCATTATTCATTTATTATTATTTTTATAATACAGTATTAGTTTCAATTTCAAGAATAAAGTCAAAATTATTTAAAGAATAAAACCAAAATAATTTGAAGAAAAAAACTAAATAATTTGGAGACAAAAATCTAAATAATTCAAAGAATTAAAGCAAAATAATTCAAAGAATAAAACCTGAATAATTTGGAAGAATAAATCTAAATAATTTTGGAGAATAAAATCAAAATAATTCAGAGAATAAGTTCAAAATCATTTGGAAAAAAAAAATCAAAATAATTCGGAGACTAAAATCAAAATAATTTAGAGAATAAAATCAAAATAATTCAGAGAATTAAATCAAAATAATTCAAATAAGAAAATCTAAATAATTCAGATAATAAAATCTAAATAATTTAAAGAATTAAATCAAAAATAATTCAGAGAATAAATTCAAAATAATTTAGAGATTAAAATCTAAATAATTCTGACAATAAATCAAAATAATTTGGAGACTAAAATCAAAATAATTCAGAGAATAAAATCATAATAACTTGGAGAATAAAATCATAATAATTTGGAGGGTAAATAAATCCATTGGGAGGAGGGTGAACTTTTTCTCAAATTAAACTTTATCTTCCCTCTCGAGGTAGAAATTCATCTTCAGGCTATTTTCTGAAGCTCATCGTAATAGCTGTCATAACTGTTTGGTTGGTGAACTGAGTAGCTGGCTGAGTTAAATCCAAGTTTCAGTTGTGTTTTTCACTCAAACCTAAATTATTCAATAACTGCATTTACTGAGACCCAGGGGCTAAATTAGGGGCACAAATCCACTTAATAAGTAGAAGGAACCCGAAGTAATCACAGAAATTCATACCAATAGTGACTGTTGCTGCCGGACCCGCTTTTCCTCTTTGACGATGATGTTTCATCTTAACCGTTCATTTGACTTTCTGAAACGTCCATAAAGAAAATGAACGTGAGACCTCCCACTGTGGGCGCTGAGTGTCGAGCTCTATTATTTTCATCAGGCTTAAACGACGCCGTTAAACCAGAGGATCATGACGATGACCCTGATTTATTTATTTATTTCAGGAATCAGAAGCGGTAAACTGAAATGAGAAAGAAATACCGAGCTGCTCTGTTGAGGCAGGAAGCTGAAGAGCACTCGAGTGAGAATAGCGGGAGAAGAGAAAGAGCTCAGGTAATTTTAATGGCGACGGAGAGCGGCGACGGAGAGCGCCGGCGGGCGAGAGGGAGATACGGATGGAGAGACGACAGCTTTTCGGATGGGTGTGAATTTAAAAGCCGCGTCTCTGGGTGCAGCTCGGAAACGTGAGAACACGGTGTGATTCGGGTGCGCGGGTACGACCAAGATGGAAGAGAAAAAGGACCGAGACGGAAATAAAGAACAGGTCACGATAACATCCAGCTCTTACGAGGACAGAAACGAGTAATACCTCAGCGACTCATTATGTTAAGGGCCTCGCTCAAGGGTCCAACAGTAACAGCAACTTTCCGATTACTAGTAACTATTGGTGGGGGGTGGGGCTGTTGGTGGGCTGGTACCACCTTTACGGCCCTGTGTAACGGGGCGCTCATCACCCCGTGGCGTACAGCGACCTGATCATATTAATAATGTAAATGAACCTGGACCGCAAAACCTTACAGTTACCTGCAGTAACGTCATATGTGCTATACGACCAAAAGTTTGTGGACACCTGATTATCATGCACATGATGTCTGGATCCAGAACCACGTCCATCCATTTGGACTTGGTTTTCTCTTTGTCTGTAAATACCTCACTCTTCTGGGATGAAAGTTCACACGATGTTTGAGTGTGTCTATGAGAATTTGGTCACAAGGGCATTTATGTAAAGGTATAAGACAGAAGGGTCTCAAGGACCTGTGTAGGCTACTGAGGGCTTAACTAAATAATAAGGGCATAAATCCGGGCACAATTTCTCCTCAGATCTCTTGTCTGGTGTTAAAATTCCAGTCACCCTGGTTTACTACGACAGCCCCTCAGCACGCCGCCCCCGCCGAGCAGAAAAGACACCCAGGGCGACGAATAGTGGCGCTTCTTTTAACCCAGCGAGCAGCTCGGCCTCGTTTCGGTCATGTTTGATGTTATCAGATGCGGAGACAAAGAGTCGGTTTGACACGGAGCGAGCGATGGCAGGAGGTGGAGGAACGGGGGCATTCAGCTGCCACGCTCTTTGTGTCAGGCTTCCTGCGCAGGTGGGCATCGAGGCGTGCCAGATCTTCTCGACCGCAACACAGACCGCCATGCATTCGGCCATAATGGCGGCTTTTAAGCGGCGGCGGGGTGAGGAGCGAGGAGGAGGCTGCGGGCCGGCCGGACCCGAACACTGCGGCCTCAGAGGGAAACGGGCGGCACGTTACGGCCGAGCCACAGAGACGCCGCGGATCCCGGCGATCCGCAAAAGTAATGCTCACGTTCTAACCAGCACGGGGAATAAAAGCGGCGCGATAAATACAGCTATTGAATTATCGTGATAATGCCACGCGCGCTCCCTCAGCTCAGCTCCCCCGCGGGCGATTACTCAATTCACCAACCGAAAATGACACGCCGGCATAATCCATTCACACCTCGTTCGATGCTGATTAGAATCCGTAGCAGCCGGTTTCATTTTTCCCTCCAGAGCTCGGATCGTTTGGAAAACTGAATTTTGCCCACTTTACAAGCATTGAGTAACATTCAATTTACTCAAGCTGTAGCTAGTGTCACTGAGACACGGTCGAGGTCCTGGGTCTGATTCATGCTTTTGATCAGTCTGTGATGAACATGCTGAAGGTGGACTGGCTACATTCAACCTTTAACCTAACCAGGATGAAGCAGTCGGTGCAAATAAAAAAAATAATACATGAATGATCTCTGATTTAGTCATATCCAATTTCCTAATCACATTTCACTTCTTTATTAACCAGTCGGGTTAATACGAAGATCCGTATCGCGCACGGAGAGTCACTGATCTCTATTATCTCCCATCTCTGTAATAATATTAAAACAAATAAATAAATAATATTAAAATGAATAAATAAACAATATTAAAATAAATAAATAATAAATAAATAAATAAATAATAATATTAAAATAAATGAATAAATTATATTAAAATAAATAAGTAAATAAATAAGTTTAGAACAAATAAATAAATAATATTAAAATACATTAATTAATATTATTAAAATAAATAAATACAAATAAAATAAATAAATAGTATTAAAACAAACAAATAAATAAATATTATTAAAACAAATAAATAAATAAAAATAAAATAAAGAAATAAGTAAATGATATCCAATATCATCATCAGTCATATCCAATTTCCTAATCATATTTTACTTCTTCAATAACCAGTTGGGTTAATACAGAGATCCGTATCGTGCACGGAGAGTCACTGATCTCTATTATCTCCCATCTCTGTGCAGGCGCAGAGGTCGTAACTGCAGCACAGTTCTGGCACTCCCACCCTCGGACAGGTCGATCGTTGTCCGTTTAGGCACCCGGCCTGCCGATAGCACAGCTGGGATTCGAACTTAAGAGGTAAAGATGCTATCACAGCTCACAATAATCTAATGACTCTCAGTCCTGGCTGTACGGAAGGTGGATTGGCTGTGCTTCACTTCTACCCCGACCCGAATAAAGCGCTAAGCAGTCTCTCGCTGGGAGGTCAAACCTCCAGAAACAAAATAGCGTCACCGCTGTTTATGATCCGGATCCTCTGGGTTCCGGCGCTGGAGGTTCCTGGCTCTGTAATTGGGTGTTTCCTCTGCTGCAGTTCATCAGGTTCAGTTTGGTAATGAGGACATGAACCGAACGGGGAGCGATAAGAGAGAGGAGAAGAGTAAAACAGGAACTGCGGGGCTTTTTCCTGTAATGGCTTCGGAAACGCTGAGCTACGGCGCTCGCTCCCCCGCTCGTTGTGTTATGCTTTATGAGCCGGGGTGATGGAGTGATGGGAACAGTCTGGGAACAAACTACACTCCCACCGGCCACCAATCTGTCACTGCTGTTGGGCTGGAAGCTGAGCTCTGAGCCGCATGCCAAGCACGATGGATGGTTCTTCTTTAAACCCAACGTCTTCACTTTCCATTTATTAGCGCTGCCGATTCTTCAAGCTCTGACTGATGTGACGTCTACATATGGAGACAGTTTGCACCCGCACTTCCTGCGGATCCCTCAGCGGCGTGGCGTCGCGTCCAAACGCTTACGGAACATTCAGTACTATTCCCTCGACATATTTTGGTACTGATGCACCATTTTTGGACAGTGCCATATACACTCATGCACTCATGTCCAATTATACATAGACGTCTTCTCATATTACAGGAGCAGCAAGAAAAAAATAATTAAAATAAATGAATAAATAATATTAAATAAATAATATTAGAACAAATAAATATAATAATAAAATAAATTAATAAATGTTATTAAAATAAATAAATAAAAATAAATAAATAGATAAATAGTATTAAAATAAATGAATAGATAATAGTAAATAAATAAATAATATTAGAACAAATAAATAAATAATATTAAAATAAATGAATAAATATTATTAAAATAAATAAATAAAAATAAATAGATAAATAGTATTAAAATAAATGAATAGATAATATTAAAATAAATAAGTAAATAAATAAATAATATTAGAACAAATAAATAAATAACATTAAAATAAAAGAATAAATTTTATTAAAATAAATAACTAAATAATATTAAAATAATTAAATAAATAAAAAAAAGATAAATAAAAAAATTAAAATGAATAAATAAATAAGATTTAAATAAAGAAAAAAATATTTAAATAAATAAATACATAATATTAAAATACTTAAATATGACATATCAAAATAAACAAACAAACAAATAAATAAATAAATGATGGGGATTAGGTCAGGTGACTGTGGTAAAAAGTCCTTGACACTTATCGCTCCCTATGACATTTTTAAATAATTTATAATATTTTATTTATAATTGTGGTCTCTATTTTGCCCCTTTGCTGTATGTTTACTTAAATATTACATTTATTTAACCATGTCTCTGAATCAGCCTGACACACATATAAATAAAATAAAATAAATAAAGATTTGACCACGGATGCGTCTCCCGGCCTCAGAATTTCCATTATAATGTTTTTGTGCTAATACAACAATCAGTAGCTAGAGTACCGTTCAGTACTAGAGTACACGTTTATATTTCACCATAATTCGGTCTGACATTTACCTGCCGGGCTGTTTATGATCCCGGCACATTAAAGCATGATCCTGAAATGTTCACCCCGACTGCGGCTTATCCGGAGAACCGGATCAGAACGGGGAACCGCAGAGCTTTATGATTTCTGTAGGTCAACAACAGAGAAGAACTGATGCGCCGGGTTTCCTTTCACCGCCGAGCTTCCTTCAGAACCTTTAACCTGCTTCTAATGAGGTGGTACAATCAGTCAGCAGCACGGAATAGAGAAATAAAAAGACACACAGCCGCGGGCTTTGAGATTAGCCTTCCTGTGTAGGTCGGGAGTATTTACTGGAGTTTGTGTGTGTTTTTACAACCTATTACACGCTCCAGGTCTTTCACAAGATCTCGCTGGATCAAACTTCCGCTTATAATAAGTCACGTTATACGAGTGATATTCCCTCCACAGTAAACACGTATTTGCTTACAGCTGCAGACGAGTCAAGCAAAGAGACGTGAAATCTGCACAGACAAAACATGGTATTATATAAAGCGCTACTTCATTCACGGCCGTGAAAATACACAATATGCAAAAAAATAAATAAATATATAAATAAATAAATAATATTAAAAAATAAATATTATTAGAAAAATTAAATAAATAAGTGAATGATATTAAAGTAAATAAATAAATAAATAAAATTACAATAAATCAATAAAGAAGTAAATAATATCAAATAAAATTAAAATAAATAAATCAGTAAATAATATAAAAATAAATAAAATATATAAATAAATATTATTAAAACTAAATATTATTAAATTAATTAAATAAAAAAGTAATTGATATTAAAATAAATAAATAAATAAACAATATTAAAATAAATAAATAAATAAAATAGCAAGTAATATTAAAATGAATCAATAATTAATATTAAAAGTATAAATAAATAAAAAATAGATTAATTCATTAACAATATTACAATACATTAATAAATAAGTAAATAATATAAAAAATTTAAATAAATAAATAAAATGTAAATATATAAATAAATAAATAATATTTAAATAAATAAAAATATAAATAATATTTAAAAAATAAATAATATAAAATATTTCTTACTTACACAGACACGGGGAGAACATGCTAACTCCCCACAGAAACCACCTGGGGATCGAAACCCAGGACCTTCTCACTGTGAGGCGACCGTGCTACCCACCTAGCCACCGTGATTCTGATTTGAAACCAAATGCTTTGACAGAAACTATAAAACCTATAAAATCCATTCTAATTCTGACTGAAAGTATAATTTCAGTGTATAAACAGCAGGGTGAAAAATATCCATCATGTCAGTGAACTCTGCTTTGTTAAACCTTCTTTAATCCATCCTGTGTAAATAAAAGCACTGACATACCCTCAGCCCAGGCGGGTCATGATACACAAAAATGAATATTAAACTCCCCGAGACCGATCGAGCCCTTCATAAGCATGTAATGTAAACCACCTCATGCCATCTTCAATAAACCTACAACACACACACACACACACACACACACACAGACAGACTGATTCAGAATCTCTAATTAAGTTCACCAGGATGCTTCTGGCAACCCTAATAACATGAGAAGCCATTAGGAGAATCAACATGGCAGCCAGAAGGATAATGAAGCCGTAATGATGTGGAAATAAAAATAACACCGAGCTCACACCAGATCCAGATCCTGACGAGCACACGTGTGAAAATACTACACACAGGGTTTAGGACTGGAAACCCAGTGATCTCTCTATATAGACGCATCTTACATCATCCTACACTCCCGAGAAGAGGGCGTGTCTAAATTCTTAGATCCCTTAAAATGCTCCTACTGAGGCGCCTTAATATAATGCGGAGAAACCAACGTATTGCCAAAAGTATTCACTCACCCATCCATATCATTGAATTCAGGTGTTCCAATCACTTCCATGGCCACAGGTGTTTAAAACCAAGCACCTCGGCATGCAGACTGCTTCTACACACATTAGTGAAAGAATGGGTCGCTCTCAGGAGCTCAGTGAATTCCAGCGTGGTACCGTGATGCCACCTGTGCAACAAGTCCAGTCGTGAAATTCTCTCACTACTAAATATTCCACAGTCGACTGTCAGTGCTATTATAACAAAGTGGAAGTGATTGAGAACGACAGTAGCTCAGCCACCAAGTGTTACCACGTAAAATGACACGGCGGGTCAGCGGATGCTGAGGAACATAGTGCGCAGAGGTCACCGACTTTCTGCAGAGTCGATCGCTACAGACCTCCAGACTTCATGTGGCCTTCAGATTAGCTCGAGAACAGTGTGTAGCTTCATGGAATGGGTTTCCATGGCTGAGCAGCTGCATCCAACCCTTCCATCACCAAGCGCAATGCAAAGCGTCGGATGCAGTGGTGTAAAGCACGCCGGCACTGGACTCTAGAGCAGTGGAGACGTGTTCTCTGGAGTGACGAATCACGCTTCTCCGTCTGGCGATCCGATGGACGAGTCTGGGTTGGGCGGTTGCCAGGAGAACGGTACCTGTCTGACTGTATTGTGCCGAGTGTAAAGTTTGGTGGAGGGGGGATTATGGTGTGGGGGTGTTTTACAGGAGTTGGGCTCGGCCCCTTAGTTCCAGTGAAAGGAACTCTTAATGTTTCAGCATACCGAGAGATTTTGGACAATTTCATGCTCCCAACTTTGTGGGAACAGTTTGGGGATGGCCCCTTCCTGTTCCAACATGACTGCGCACCAGTGCACAAAGCACAAGGTCCATAAAGACGTGGATGAGCGAGTCTGACTGGCCTGCACAGAGTCCTGACCTCAACCTGATAGAACACCTTTGGAATGAATTAGAGTGGAGACTGCGAGCCAGGCCTTCTCGTCCAACATCAGTGTCTGACCTCACAAATGGTCAAAAATTCCCATAAACACACTCCCAAACCTTGTGGACAGCCTTCCCAGAAGAGTTGAAGCTGTTATAGCTGCAGAGGGTGGGCCAACATCATATTAAACCCTATGGATTAAGAATAGGACTATTACAGTTCATATGCGTGTGAAGGCAGACGAGCGAATACTTTTGGCAATACAGTGTATTTTCAACCATATAGTAAACAAACCAGGGGGGGTAAACTGTTCCTATTCTGCCACTCTAAGCATTTCTGATATTTCCCAGATGTGACTAACATCTATATTTTATTCACACATTTGCTAAACGTTAAAATCCTCTCATATAATATCCTCAGTTTTTTTTTTTACATCAGCTCTCTTTACCCGGAGCCTCGTTTTCTTAATCACGTTAAAGTGCTTCGAGGCACAAAAACGCTCACGGCATCCTGATAATAAAACGTGGCCGGTTCAAGCAGGCACGTTTACGGTCCTCAATAACCCTAAAGTCTTAATAAAAATGAAAGCTGACATGGTCACACGGCACATCACGGCGCTCCGGCTTTAATGCATAAGGCATTCCATTAAAAGGGGAACACCTCCTTACAAGAAGAGCTTTTAGGCTGATTAGTTACTGGAAAGGAAGACAAAAAAAAACTGTCCCGACCTTCACTGGCAGCGCTGGTACCACATCGTCTCTGACCTGATGGAAACATACAGCTGGAGCTGCTGGTGTTTGGTATTCCACTGGTGTCCCATCCATCCATTTCTCAACCTGCATTATAATCATTATGAGCCGAAAAAAAAACGCTCAGTTTCTGTGTTCAATCAGTGAAGTGCGCTGCTCAGTGCGCTCTCAGTGCAGGTTCCACGCCTGGATAGAAACAGGAGGTTGGGTCAGGATGAGCACTGACGTAAAACCTGTGCCAGGTTTAAATACAACTGAATGAATAAATGTAAATGTACATAAATATTATATAAGCATGATATAATATAAGGAAAAGCATAGGTAAGGATTAGATCAGGGTTAGGAGTTAAGGTTAGGGGTAGGGTTGCGGTAGGGTTAGGGTTGATGTAGGGTTAGGGTTGTTTTAGGGTTAGGGTTGAGTTAGGGTTAGGGTTAAGACTATGTTAGGGTGAGGGTTAGGGTTGGAGTTGAGGTAGGGTTAGGGTTGAGGTAGGTTTAGGGTTGATGTAGGGTTACGGTTGTTTTAGGGTTAGGGTTGAGGTAGGGTTAGGGTTAAGACTATGTTAGGGTTGAAATAGGGTTAGGACTATGTTAGAGTTGAGGCAGGGTTAGGGTTGAGGTAGAATTGGGGTTGAAATAGGGTTAGGGCTATGTTAGGGTTAGGGTTGAGTTAGGGTTGGGGTTGAGGTAGGATTAGGGTTGAGGTATGGTTAGTGTTATTTTAGAGATAGTGCGCTTCTCAGTGCGCTCCCGGTGCAGGTCCCATACCCAGATATAAACTGGAGGTTGGGTCAGGATGGGCACGGATGTAAAAAATGTGCCAGGTCTGGTATCAGGACCAGATTGTAAATACAGCTGAATCTTTGTGTCCAATCAGGTCAAGTCCTGAAGCGGAGTAAACAGGAACACAGCGGGCGGTGTGCAGAAGTGCCCACTTGGATTTGTAGGTTAAGTGGACCATCTAAGTTCTTCACTCCTCGTTCCATGGTAGGCTGTTTGTCCAGCTGTGGCACAGTAAAGGCTGTTCACGCCAACTTGGTGTTGGTGCCCATTCAGTTAGCTATTTTAGGAAAGTGCAACTGCAGTGTGTTCAGATGTAGGAGATTCATCAGGTCGATACACTCGGCGAGTATGTTATCAAAAATGTACTGGTCATATATTGAGCTACACCTACTGAAAGAATAAATAAATATGAATGTACATAAATATTATATAAGATAATTTAAGTAAAAGTATAGGTAAGAGTTAGATCAGGGTTAGGAGTTAGGGTTAGGGTTGAGGTAGGGTTAGGGTTAATGTAGGGTTAGGGTTGAGGTAAGGTTAGGGCTGGGGTAGGGTTAAGGTTAGGGCTGAGGTAGGGTTAGGGCTAAGGTAGGGTTAAGGTTGAGGTAGGGTTAGGGTTGAGATCGATTATGGTAGGGTTAGGGTTACAGTAGGGTTAGGATTAAGGTAGGGTTAGGGTTATGGTTAGGGTTGATGTAGGGTGAAGGTTAGGGCTAAGGTAGGGTTCTCTCCTTCAAAATCATGCATCTACGGTAGAAGTGCAGAATTCGGCATAACGGCACGGGTGAATGTGCGCTAAAAATTCACTGAGATTGCAACTGCAACCAGCTACTTAGTCCACACAGCACTGATGTGTGTGTGTGTGTGTGTGTGTGCAGCTTCACTTTTAATTCATGTATCAACACTTTACTGCTGATAATACGTTTAAGTGACATTTCTTAACCTGCAGTGACCTCAGAGATCTGATCTCAACATCTGAGGATCATCCTGAACCTGAGGATGGAGAAACAGCGTGTCACCTGCTGGTCACTACGGCCTCATTAACACCATCACTCACACACACACACACACCTCGCCAAAACAAGCCGTGGCCTCAATCTCTCTCAGTCTCACACCCCACAGAGCTCTGGGTGACCTGTGATACTCGCCAAAAAACAAACCTGTAAGAGTGAAAATAATATGATGATATAATTACTGTCTGAAGGAGCTACGCTAAAATGTTAATAATATTTAATAATATCTAGTACGCTGCTCGTAGCATCCGGCGCTTACAAAGCACGCTAGCAATTACCACTCTTGTACGATATTCCTCTCGAGCCGCTTCACGCCCCCATCCTTCATCTGATGACTAAAATCACAGGTTTAGGATGGAATGTGGGAATCGTATTGATATTCTCACCACCAAATACCCAGTTTCATGACAGAGGGCTTACCCGCTTCAATTTCCCAGGATCTCGCACCTCAAAAGTGCCCCTCTTTGCTTTTTTATTTATTTATTTATTTATTTATTTATTTATTTATTTTATCTCATGGAAACATGCCGGGCTTTTCTATCCCAGAGAAATATCAGCATCAGTAAAATCCAATTTATGCTGAGAGGAGGGAGCCGCTCGAGGTGGCGGGATAGTAACGCGCTACGTGGAGCATAGCATGGCGGGGCATAAATAACAATGCACTCACCGTACGGAAGTAAAATGAAAAAGGATGTTCGCGTTCGTTTAAGGAAATCAAGACGATTAGTGAAGCGGAGAACGCAGAAAACACGCTATTTAAAAAAAGCAGGAGCAAAACGATCTTATTTAGGTTTAATCTTCTTACGGTGTTTGATACAGAGACACGCGCGAGCGAACGATGCTTAGGGTTGAGTTAGGGTTAGGGTTTTATTAGGGTTAGGGTAGGTTTAGATTAGGGTTGAGGCAGGGTTAGGGTTAAGATAGAATTAGGGTTAAAGTTGGGTTTGGGTTATCTTAGGGTTAGGGTTGAGGTAGAGTTAGGGTTAGGGTTGAGGTAGAATTGGGGTTGAAATAGGGTTAGGGCTATGTTAGGGTTAGGGTTGAGTTAGGGTTGGGGTTGAGGTAGGATTAGGGTTGAGGTATGGTTAGTGTTATTTTAGAGATAGTGCGCTTCTCAGTGCGCTCCCGGTGCAGGTCCCATACCCAGATATAAACTGGAGGTTGGGTCAGGATGGGCACGGATGTAAAAAATGTGCCAGGTCTGGTATCAGGACCAGATTGTAAATACAGCTGAATCTTTGTGTCCAATCAGGTCAAGTCCTGAAGCGGAGTAAACAGGAACACAGCGGGCGGTGTGCAGAAGTGCCCACTTGGATTTGTAGGTTAAGTGGACCATCTAAGTTCTTCACTCCTCGTTCCATGGTAGGCTGTTTGTCCAGCTGTGGCACAGTAAAGGCTGTTCACGCCAACTTGGTGTTGGTGCCCATTCAGTTAGCTATTTTAGGAAAGTGCAACTGCAGTGTGTTCAGATGTAGGAGATTCATCAGGTCGATACACTCGGCGAGTATGTTATCAAAAATGTACTGGTCATATATTGAGCTACACCTACTGAAAGAATAAATAAATATGAATGTACATAAATATTATATAAGATAATTTAAGTAAAAGTATAGGTAAGAGTTAGATCAGGGTTAGGAGTTAGGGTTAGGGTTGAGGTAGGGTTAGGGTTAATGTAGGGTTAGGGTTGAGGTAAGGTTAGGGCTGGGGTAGGGTTAAGGTTAGGGCTGAGGTAGGGTTAGGGCTAAGGTAGGGTTAAGGTTGAGGTAGGGTTAGGGTTGAGATCGATTATGGTAGGGTTAGGGTTACAGTAGGGTTAGGATTAAGGTAGGGTTAGGGTTATGGTTAGGGTTGATGTAGGGTGAAGGTTAGGGCTAAGGTAGGGTTCTCTCCTTCAAAATCATGCATCTACGGTAGAAGTGCAGAATTCGGCATAACGGCACGGGTGAATGTGCGCTAAAAATTCACTGAGATTGCAACTGCAACCAGCTACTTAGTCCACACAGCACTGATGTGTGTGTGTGTGTGTGTGTGTGCAGCTTCACTTTTAATTCATGTATCAACACTTTACTGCTGATAATACGTTTAAGTGACATTTCTTAACCTGCAGTGACCTCAGAGATCTGATCTCAACATCTGAGGATCATCCTGAACCTGAGGATGGAGAAACAGCGTGTCACCTGCTGGTCACTACGGCCTCATTAACACCATCACTCACACACACACACACACCTCGCCAAAACAAGCCGTGGCCTCAATCTCTCTCAGTCTCACACCCCACAGAGCTCTGGGTGACCTGTGATACTCGCCAAAAAACAAACCTGTAAGAGTGAAAATAATATGATGATATAATTACTGTCTGAAGGAGCTACGCTAAAATGTTAATAATATTTAATAATATCTAGTACGCTGCTCGTAGCATCCGGCGCTTACAAAGCACGCTAGCAATTACCACTCTTGTACGATATTCCTCTCGAGCCGCTTCACGCCCCCATCCTTCATCTGATGACTAAAATCACAGGTTTAGGATGGAATGTGGGAATCGTATTGATATTCTCACCACCAAATACCCAGTTTCATGACAGAGGGCTTACCCGCTTCAATTTCCCAGGATCTCGCACCTCAAAAGTGCCCCTCTTTGCTTTTTTATTTATTTATTTATTTATTTATTTATTTATTTATTTATTTATTTTATCTCATGGAAACATGCCGGGCTTTTCTATCCCAGAGAAATATCAGCATCAGTAAAATCCAATTTATGCTGAGAGGAGGGAGCCGCTCGAGGTGGCGGGATAGTAACGCGCTACGTGGAGCATAGCATGGCGGGGCATAAATAACAATGCACTCACCGTACGGAAGTAAAATGAAAAAGGATGTTCGCGTTCGTTTAAGGAAATCAAGACGATTAGTGAAGCGGAGAACGCAGAAAACACGCTATTTAAAAAAAGCAGGAGCAAAACGATCTTATTTAGGTTTAATCTTCTTACGGTGTTTGATACAGAGACACGCGCGAGCGAACGATGCTTAGGGTTGAGTTAGGGTTAGGGTTTTATTAGGGTTAGGGTAGGTTTAGATTAGGGTTGAGGCAGGGTTAGGGTTAAGATAGAATTAGGGTTAAAGTTGGGTTTGGGTTATCTTAGGGTTAGGGTTGAGGTAGAGTTAGGGTTAGGTTTGAGGTAGGGTTAGGGTTGGGGTAGGGTTATTTTAGGGTTAGGGTTGAGGTAGGGTTTAGGGTTAGGGTTATTTTAGGGTTAGGGTTGAGTTTGAGTTAGGGTTGGGGTAGGGTTATTTTAGGGTTAGGGTTGGTGTAGGGTTATTTTAGGGTTAGGGTTGAGATAGGGTTAGGGTTGGGGTAGGGTTATTTTAGGGTTAGGGTAGGGTTATTTTAGGGTTATGGTTGAGATAGGGTTAGGGTTATGCTAGGGTTATTTTAGGGTTAGGGTTGAGGTAGGGTTATGGTTGAGGTAGGGTTAGGGTTGATGTAGGGTTAGGGTTGTTTTAGGGTTAGGGTTGAGGTAGGGTTAGGGTTGAGGTAGGGTTATTTTAGGGTTAGGGTTGAGATAGGGTTAGGGTTGAGTTAGGGTTGGGGTAGGGTTATTTTAGGGTTAGGGTTGAGGTAGGGTTAGGGTTGAGATAGGGTTAGGGTTGAGTTAGGGTTAGAGTTTAGATAGGGGTAAGGTAGGGTGGTAGGCTGGTTCTGCTGCGTCTGCCCCTGCATCTGAAAGTCACTGGTTCTAGCACTGGTTTGACCACCACCCAGTTTCTACTGTTGGACCCCTGAGCAAGGCCCCTATATCAACTGCTGAGACTGTATTCAGTCAAAAGTATATAGACACTCCTAATGGTTGACTTTAGTTGTTTGTGCCACATACCTTGCTAGAAGATGTATAAAATGATATAGGGTAAATGATTCGACTGATTCGTCAACAGTTTGGGGAAGTCCCCTTTTTCAGTCCTGCTCTCTCACTGACTGAATAGTCACAAAGTCTTGTAGAAAGGCTTCCTAGAAGACTGATTGATACTGCAGATACAAAGAAAAGAGGAAGCAATTCAATATAAATGCTTGTGGCTACCTACCCAGCCACTGTGCCACCCTCGGTTGTACCTACGCTTACATGATGGTGCACATAACTAGTAAACCACCGATGTCCCTGGAAACCAAAACACATATTTGGGGTGTTGGGTCAGAGCTTGAGACACCCGGGATCGAGTCTTAGTGGTCGGGGACTTAACAGACCGGGAGGGATGGATGGGAAATCACTTCATAGCTGCTGCAACAGCACCTCCTACTGTCTGTCAGGTCCCGGTATGAACCGTGGAGGCAGAGCAGAACCCCCCGCCCCCCACAAACAAACAAACAAACAAACAAACAAACAAAACCCTGAATAATCATTCTGTGATGCTTAAGACCCTCACAACTGTTGGATCATGTGATGATAAACACATTTCTGGTGGTTGGTACAAATAAAATCGTGTTCATGATGCTGCCAGAGCTAATAAAATAATGATCACAGCTCAGAAAACATGCACCATACATCACGCCCTACATCGCGCCCCACATCTCCTCCCAAAAACACGCGCCCTACATCTCCTCCCGAAAACATTGCCGCGGCTCCCCGTAGCACCTCAGCGTAAAGCCGCTGTCGCTTCACATCCGCGCCGAAGCGTACCCAGCGCCGTGTTTATTCCCATTCTCCTCACGCTCCTCAGCCAGAGGAAAGCCTGTCACAGTTGGCATGGGCTGAAAACATTTTGGCAGCGTTTTATTCCAAACTGCCGACTGTAAGCGCACTGAAAGAGCACATCTGAGCACACAGGGCATTAATCTCAGTCGGGATAAATCCGGTCAACAACCAAAACAAACAACGCGTTTAACAAGCAAACACACGATTCAAGACACAGCCGCTTAAAACAAACCGCACGCTGGCATCAAAATAAATAAATAAATAAATGAATAAATAATAAATAATAATTATTTTTTACATAATTAATATATCAATACATGACAAAAATCAATCAATCAATAAATAAAACAAATAAATGAATGAATAAATAAATACATACATAAAAATTTAATAAATTCATCAATAAATTATTGCATAAAGAAACAAATCAATAAACATAAATAAATAAATCAATAAATGAATGAATCAATCAATCAATCAGCCTCCGACACAGACACAGACTGTTGGCACACATTAGTGATTAGAGTCTGAGATTCTCTTTCTCAGATCAGCAGGATGTTCTTTACCTTCAGAATGATGGGACAGGGTGAGCAGACTCACACACGAGGCTCCGATCCCCGAGCCGAACACCGTGATGCGGTTCGAGTCGCCGCCGAAGTAACCGATGTTCTCGCTGATCCAGCGCAGGGCCTGGATCTGATCCAGCAGGCCGTAATTCCCTTTAGCAGCCTGATCCCCCGTACTCAGGAACCCTGGGAAATCACAAAAAAATAACGAGAGAAGATGAGTTATTAAATAGAACAGGAAACCACTCAGTCCATATTATTACTAGTGTTAGTTATGTCTATATTATTACTAGTGGTAGTGCCAGTGTTGTCGATATTACTACTAGTGCTAGTGATGTCTATATTACTACTAGTGCTAGTGATGTCTATATTATTACCAGTGTTAGTGCTAGTTATGTTTTTATTATTATTAGTTCAAGTGCTAAATGGACACCATGTATTCTAAGTCAAAAACAAAAAGGACCATCCAGACTGTTATCAACAACATCTCAGCTCTGCTACCGGTCAGTTGGGTGCCCCCTAGCAGTCACAAGTGTCAGTGCAGACAAAATTGCAGCAAACAAAATCGGCCACTAAAGTCTGCTGGGTGGGAGAAGAGTGGACTAAAAAAGGAAGCGAGGTTAGTAGCCCAAGGCGCCTGTACAGAAGTGGAGATTAGTGTGTGACTCTCCATGCGTAAGACTGGCATCACATGTCGATCCACCGAAGTACGGGCAAATAAGAAGGGGTCGGTGGCCCACATATGTGTTGGATGGAGCGTGTGTGAGGCAAATATTCCCTCCAGCAGTGGAAGACTAATCGGCTATGATTAAATTAGGAGAAAAAGGAAGAAAATAGTATAAAAATAGTAAAAACATATATATTGTCATATAAAGACTGCAGGAAAATGATAATACATAGATAAAGAATACATTAATAATAAAAATAAAGAACTCTCGAGTAAAACAGAGTAAAGATTTCCAGCTTCTGCTGTTTGTACTTTAGTTAAATCATAAATCCGTCAGTATGTAAACAGCTTCGTCCCGTTCAATTACAGGAGGTGATTATTTATGACCGCGAAACCACAGGAGCTCTACAGTGTAGTACATCATCTAAAACCAACAACAAAGCTGTTAATCACGCTGTTATTAAAGATATTAACATCCACACCTCATAACCAAAAGTATGTGGACACCCCTGTGATGAATGAGTTCAGGTTCCGTTCATTCATTCATTCACACACACACACACCCCTATACACACACACACGCCCCCATACACACACACATGCTCCCATACACACACGCGCCCCCATACACACACACACACCCATACACACACACACACACACACGCCCCCATACACACACACATGCTCCCATACACACACGCGCCCCCATACACACACACACACCCATACACACACACACACACACGCCCCCATACACACACACATGCTCCCATACACACACGCGCCCCCATACACACACACATGCCCCCATACACACACACACACCCATACACACGCGCCCCCATACACACACACGTGCCTATACACACACACACACGCCCCTATCCACACACACACACGCACCCCCATACACACACACACGCGCCCCCATACACACACACATGCTCCCATACACACACGCGCCCCCATACACACACACATGCCCTCATACACACACACACACCCATACACACGCGCCCCCATACACACACACGTGCCTATACACACACACACACACGCACCCCCATACACACACACACGCGCCCCCATACACACACACATGCTCCCATACACACACACGCCCCCATACACACACTCACACTTTGGGTCATTTTGTTTGACCAGTTAACCTGACTGCAGGTTTTTGGACTGTATGAGGAAACCGGAGCACCCGGAGGAAGAACATGCAAACTCCACAATTAAAGGGAATCGAACCCAGGCCCTTCTTGTCGCCTGTTTATTCATTTATTCATTCATTCAAAACGAAAAATACCGCATTAATAAAAATGGTGGCAATCTGGTCCCACTGTGGTTTATAAGACGAAACATAAAGCCTTCAGTACCTGGGTCGCAACCTTTACCCACACAGGGATTCCTAATTTCTGCTGCAGTTATGCCCTCTACTGGCTGATTGATGACGCTGCACAGAGACGGGGAATAATGGAGATCAGTGCGTGACTCTCCGTGCACGATACGGATCTCCACATGAACCCACCTCACATAGGTGAAGAGAAGCGGTTGGGTACCTCCTCGATCAGGAGTGTTAAAAATACAAATCTGGGAATTGGATTTGACTAAATTAGGAGTAAATGCACAAAAAATGAATGAATGAAAAAGCAGAGGAATAAATCACGTCTCTTTCTACACGTCCTCAAATCTCACGCTGATCAAAACGCCGTAATATGAGCAAACCACCACCTACCGGCCCAGTTCTATCTAAATGATCATTTCATTCTGAGAGAAGATAAGCGCTTGTGCCATTCGCCCACCCACCGCGTGCCAATCAGAATGCCATCTCAGTAATCCAGCGCTGATCTGCACTACTGAGTAAGAAAACGCAGGACTGATGAAATCCCGCGGGCGGAATGAGGGACGCGCCGAGTTCTGAGGCCTCCCGGGGTGGGTAGACGTGGAGTGACATGTTTACGGCGGCGGCGTTCTGCGCGTCACATCCGCGGAGAAGCGAAACGATACGGCTGATGAGAGGATTCGTTCTGAGGTCGACGTGTCTCACGGGTACGGCGTTAAACCGTAAAGCACCGGGATTCGAGCACACATTACGGTTCGAGTGCTGGTGACCCTATTTAGGGGTAAAAACTATGAATGACTGCATCACAACCTCGATTCCTGCCGTCAAAGTTATCTACAATGCACATGTGACCTAAAGTTGGGTTACAACATGATAAACCATCGTGTAAACACCACCCAGAGATTCAAGTCTTCAAGGTGTGTTGTGATCACGGTGTAAACAAAGGAGCTGCTCACAAATGCAAATGCTCTTCTGACAGAATGGGCACAAGTTCCCACAGACCCACAAAAAAATACCAGTCACGAGTACCAGTCTATTCCCAAGCAACACACACACACACACACACACACACTTTGTTCACACAAAAGTACCCAATCCACTACATGTTTTTGGGAGGAGAAGATTCAAACCCAGGTCTACAGGACCCATGGTGCTGTGAGGCACCCACCTAACCAGCCGCACCACCACGCTGCCCAAATCGCTCTAGACATTTCATTTTTTACCTACGCCTGCTTACCACTGCTGCACAGAGACGGGGGATAACGGAGATCAGTGCGTGACTCTCCGTACGCGATACGGATCTCCGTATGAACCCACCTCGTGCAGGTGAAGAGAAGCGGTCGGGTACCTCCTCGATCGGGAGTGCGAGGCAGCACGAGTAGAGGAGAAAATACAAATAAATCAGGGATTTGAAAAAATGATATGCTTCCAAATTTGCAGCAACAGTTTAGGGAAGGCCCTTCCCGTTGCAGCATGAGCAAGCTCTATAAAGGAACTCCAGTGTCCTGCCCTGACCTCAGCACCACTGAGCAGCTCTGGGATGAACCAGAACATCACCGTCAGTGCCCACCCGTACAATGAGGTCAACTTTTGACTGAATGGGCACAAATTCCCACAGACATGCTTCAAAGTCTTGTGAGAAGCTTCTCATTAGAGTAGCTGCAAAGATCACGACTAGCATTTGATTTTGAAAAGAGATGTTCGATAAGCTCATGGTCAGGCATCCGAATACTTTTGGCCATACAGTATAGAAACAATCCACCCACTGGCATGTTTGTGGGAGCTGGATGGAAGCTGGAGCACACAAAGGAAGCTCACGCCAAGCGCCGAACAGCCAGTAACCAGAGACACGGATTGGGTCCAGGTCCCCGGAGCCGCTGTGCCACCGCTGTGCTCATATTTGTTTCTGAAACACGATATTTGACACAATATGGTGCGTAAACATGCGTCTTTTCTTCTCCCACCGCCTGCTGCGTCACAATTAGCTCAGGGTGCGGCGCTGAAAGCGTTCCATTCGCTCCCGGTACGCGTGGAAGAGGTGTAACCCGGCGCGTGCCAGTTCCGGCGGCTGCGGATTAACAGAGTCAGCAGATATGCTTATTTTAACTCTGGCAGCCGATATAAAGCACATACGAACTGGGCGCGGCGCCAAAGTCACGTACGCGGCGCATCGATTCATTCAGCCAGAGAGACGCGAACAGGATGGTGAGAAGCTCACGTCTTTATACCACGACCCGCGTCTTATTTGAGCTTTCATGCCGTTCCTGCTCGCGAGAGAGCGTGGCGGTGATCTGTTAGCGTAAATTCAGGACAGGACGCGGCTATACGTTTGACTCAGGGTGGCGAGTGGGTCGCTTAGAGCAACGTGGTGAGAACAGATGAGAACACAATTTAGGATGCAAAGCTATTAAATGGAATATGTTTATTGTTTATTTATACATCAATATTTAGGCAGGGAGGCATTTTGAGCAGATCTGAACACTGGTGGGTGTGTCCCCCCATTATATATTGTGATTCAGCCTTCTTGAATTCTGATGACCTGCCATCGATCCTCAACCCCATTCACTTTCTGTTGTGCGTTTCATCAGGAATCCGTGTATAAAATATCGGTGATTTATCGGTGTATATTTATTGAATAATCTGTAAATATTCAGTAAATAATTTGTAAATAACCAGTCAATAATCGGTAAATAATCAGTGAATAATCGAAAACAACCAGTGAATAATAGGTAAATAATCAGCGAACAATTAGCGAACAATCGGTAAACAAGCACTGAATGATCGGCAAATTAGTATTAATTTTTTTTTTACAGAATAATCGGTAAATAATTAGTGAATGATAAATAATCACTGAACAATCGGTAAGTAGTCACTGAATAATCGGTAAATAATCGGCAAATAATCAGTAAATAATCAGCGAATAATCGGCAAATAATCACGGAACAATTAATAAATAAGCACTGACTAATCGACAAATAATCAAAATAAGCAAACAGTTGTAAGTAATCAGCAAATTATTAGTGAATATTCAGTGAATAATCGGTAAATAACCAGTGAACAATCAGCGAACAATCGGCAAACAGCCAGCGAATAATCGGTAAATGTTCAGTAAATAATCAGTGAATAATTTGTAAATAATCAGCGAGTAATCAGTGAATAATAGGTAAATAATAAGTGAATAATCAGTGAATAATCGGTAAATAATAAGTGAATAATCAGTGAATAATCGGTAAATAAGAAGCGAACAATCGGTAAATAAGCAGTGAGTAATCAGTGAATCAATCAAAGCAAATTAATCAAAAGTAGTTGAAAAAAAGTGAGTTGAAGTGTTGCAGCCACACCCGTCTAAGCCCCGCCCTTAACGACCCCCGCTGGATAATCTGAAAGATCTGGAACATGACCCCACACACACTCCTTCAACTTAATGCGACAAGTCACGATCCAAAATCTTTTGGAACGCCGTCCCAGATGTGCAGAATTGAGGAACATCTCCATATTCATCCACAAGCTTTTAAAATAAAATGTCCAACCAGCTCATGGTTAGGTGTCCACATACTTTTGGCCGTATGGTGCAATAAAAAGACACAAAAGCATTTATTTTGCTTTATGAAGTCGGACAAAACACCCTCAGGGTAGCAGATTGTCTTCAAAGCTGTAGCTACAGGACACACAAGGCTGGAAATCGCCAGGGGCCCGAGAATAAAAGTGGCCCCTGAAGGCAGATCGCTTAAACCTTCAGAAATGTTAAAATGTAGGAACCGACATAACAGAACCCTACAGGAGGTGTCGAGAGGAGGATAACGCTCCATCACGCTGCCAGTGGTGCCAAAGTAAAAGGTGCCACCCTGGAATCAAGACCATGAAGATTTTTTATGGAGCTGGAGCATAAGGAGGAGTGGGTGTCACACAGGAACATGAGATTTGGGCACCTGGGTTTAAACTTTCCCTCCAGTTACTGTTTAGGTCGGGTTTCTGCAGGTGCTTTGGTCTCCTCATATTTTCTACAGACATGCAGACAGTGAACTGGCTGCTTTAAGTTGCCCCTACGCTTGACCAAGTCCAGGCTGTTGTCCTGCAATGTGCCCATTTTTCCAGGTAGCCTTTAGACCCTCCGTGACCTTGACTGGGATTAAGTGGTGATGGAAGAATGGATAAAAATGAATCTATTTTTTGTAATAAAATGATTTTTCTGAATATCAAGAAGTCATTGTGTTTTATTATAAAGTAAAAAAGTCACATGACGCTGAAGTTACTTCAAATGCTACAGTCCACACTACGTTCCAGTTCATTAGATGCAAAATTCAGACCATTTTCAGGTGGACCAGAGGTCAGTCCTCAGGACAGATTATAAAACTCCACCAATGTATCTATTAATTAATTAATTCATTCATTTATTCATTCATCTATTAATCAGTACATCTATCCAACCATTAGTCTGTCCATCCATCCATTAACAACTTTTCCCACCAACTTTATCTACCATCCATTCATTCACCATCCAACCATCCATCCTTCCATCCATCCATTCAATAATCAATCCATCCATCCATCATTTATCTACTATTCTTACATCTACCCAATCATCCATTTACCATCCATCAGTCTATTCAGTCTATTAATCCATCTATTCATCCATCCATGCATGATTAAAACTATATATGTACATATCATCCATCCATCTATACAACCATTAATCCATTCATCCATCCATCCATCCATTCATCCATCTATACAACCATTAATCCATTCATCCATCCATTCATCCATCTATACAACCATTAATCCATTCATCCATCCATCCATTCATCCATCTATACAACCATTAATCCATTCATCCATCCATCCATCCATCCATCTATACAACCATTAATCCATTCATCCATCCTTCAATCCATCCATCCATTCAATAATCAATCCATCCATCCATCATCATTTATCTACTATTCTTACATCTACCCAATCATCCATTTACCATCCATCAGTCTATTAATCCATCTATTCATCCATCCATGCATGATTAAAACTATATATGTACATATCATCCATCCATCCATCCATCCATCTATCCATCCATCTATCCAACCATTAATCCATTAATCTATCCATCCATTCATCCATCCATCTATACATCCATCCACCCATCTACTTACCCATCAATCCATCTACAGATATAGGTACAAATAAGGTATAGGTACAAATGATCAACATTTTGCCTAACAGGAACAAAACCAGGAATCAGTGAATAATCACCTAATAATCAGTAAAAAAAAAAATGGCATGTAATTGGTAAATAATTGTAAAAAAGGTGATTCATCAGTGAATAATCAGTAAATAATCGGTGAATAATTAGTGAATAATCACTGTATGTTTAGGTACAAATTATATTACATTTGCTGAACAGGAACAAAACTAGAAATCAGTGAATAATCACTTAATAATCAGTAATTAATCATTAAAAAAAATCTGTGAATAATCACTTAATAATCAGTGAATAATCAGTGAATATTCTGGTAATAATAAGTCAATAATCAGTAAATATTCAGTAAATAAACATTATTTCTTCCACTGTTTTTCTTTCCCTATATTCTGAAGGATAAGAGGGACACAGCTGGATTAACTCCACTCTGTGGAATCGTCTCCTCGTCCTCCTCCGTTCCCACTCTGACCCCTCAGTTCTCCACACAGCTGTCGGTCCACGTCATCCGGACCGTCGGAGAGGCTCTCTTCACCCGAGAGCCTGCTTTACATTTATGAATATGGACAAACATTTGTGCTTTTCATGTCTGGCTGAGAATCTAGGACACGACGCTCTGGTGAATGTTATGATTATGAAAGTGCTTATTATGCATTTTGGATTTTAACCGAGTGAAAATATACAGCCGAAGCCAAGAGTCTGAATTCAGCCGTCAGGACGCGTCTATTCCAAATGATCTTCAGTGCAGAATAAATCATAATGGGACAAATTTGAGTCAAAACTCGAATCCTGACTCGACTTTGAGATCAAATTCTCAGAATCTTTTATCAAACAGTTGATAAAAATAAAACAAATATTAATTAATTAATTACATTGGCATGATTTGATTTGAATCTGATTTAATGTAAAACGGATAATAACAGAGTCTCCCTGAAACCCTAGCTCTCTCTCTACACAGACGCATTTCCCATCATCCTACACTCCCGAGAAGAGGGCGTGTCTAAATTCTTAGCTCCCTTAAAATGCTCCTACTGAGGCGCCTTAATTCTGAGTGATCTGACTGAATGACGAGGGAGCGTCCGACGCCTCCTCAGTGCTGAAGATCAATCCCAGCATTCAGTGCAGCACGACTTTTCTCACCAAAAATGACAAACATAGCAGACAAATGAAATGTGGAGCAACCAACTGAGTTCTTGTCATTTATTCATTCATTTTCTTATCCGCTTATTTAATTAGGGTCGCGGGGGGTGCTGGAGCCTATCCCAGCTTTTCAATGGACGCAAGGCACACAGTAACACCCTGGACGGGGCGCCAGTCCATCGCAGGGCAGACACACACACACACATTCACCTATAGGGCAATTCAGTGTCTCCAATTAACCGGTTTTGGACTGGAAGGAAACCGGAGCTCCCAGAGGAAACCCACGCAGAGAACATGCAAACTCCGCACAGAAAGGACCCAGACCGACCCGCCTGGGGATCGAACCCAGGACTTTCTTGCTGTGAGGCGACAGTGCTACCCACCGAGCCACCGAGCCATAAAGGTGCAGGCGCAGGTTGCTATCACTGCAGGCGTGGCAGTGATAGCTTAGTGGTTAAGGTACTGGACTAGTAATCTGAAGGTTGCTGGTTCAAGCCCCACCACCACCAAGTTGCTACTGTTGGGCCCCTGAGCAAGGCCCTTAACCCTCAACTGCTTAAAAATCATGTTGTCATAATTGTAAGTTGCTTTGGATAAAAGCGTCTGCTAAATGCAAAAAATGTAAATGGACGGCCTGATGCTAACTGTGTTAGCTTAGTAAGCTAAAACTGCAGTGACGTAATCGTAGTGCGTCTAAATAATCTGCCTTATAAGTTCAATGTCTTATTAGAATCCTCTCTACTGAGGCAGCGAGGCAGCTCACATTCGACCCACAGAGCTTTTCTGATCTCTCAGTCTCTGACAAACACTGCACGACTGTGTGAGAAAGAAAAAAAACGTAGAGAAATGGGTGTCCATTATCGTGGGGGGTTTATTATCACTCAGGAAGTTGAATAACAGATGAAATGAGGAGGGAGGAGAAAAGAAAGAGGAGGAAGCTGCGAACGATGATGCAACGAGGTCCGACGCCGAGCTAACAAGGCCGTCTGTGTGTCCCGACTCTCCAGCGCCCCTCCCCGCGCCCCTCCACACAATCGCAGCCTTGAGAGTCTCTCGAGAATCCTGCGACAAAGACACGCCATTCCCGCCGCCCCTTGCCCCCCACCCCGGGGGTCTGAATGGAAGATTCCTGGGTGTGGATGAACGGGGTCTGTAAGCCGTCCTCCGAGCGTCTCCGAATAAAGGACCAGTGTGTCACCGCGGCGGTCCATCCACCCCGAGGATCTGTTCACTGTTCCCACACACTATCCACACGCCATCCACTCCAAACCCCCCCACCCCACCAGCAGCTCTGTTCCTGTCACAAACATCAGCGCGTTGAAGATCACACGGTTTAACGTCGCTAAACAGCTTCTCCATCGATCACTTCATCTACTAACGATGCTGAAAAATCATGATTACGTCATTTATTATTACTATTTACACCCCATACCAGGGTTATTCTATTTTATTTAAGCATTTTCTCCCATTTTAGCACAGTCAATCTGTCTTCTGCTGCTGGTGGATCCCTGATTGCAGTCGAGGTGGGTATATTGTTGCTCACGCCTCCTCCGACCCGCATGCAGCCGTTAGCGGAACCCTTTTTCACCCATGCACTCCGCACAGGCGTCTCTCAATCTGCCAATCAGAGGCCTTACACAGTGCTTGAGGACCCCACCCACATAGTCCGACGTGTCTGCTGCAGGCACTGCCAATTATGCCCACTAGACGGCGCCCAGCCAACCGGTGGCAACGCCGAGTTTCAAACCGAGAAGCTCAGAATCTCGGTGCTGGTGTGCTAGCGGAATAACCCGCCGCGCCACCTGGGGCGACCCACAATTTGTCCATGATTGTTTACACGACCCAGGCAACACAAGCAATGCATCTTACTCTGTCTATACAAGCTGTAACATAAAGCCTCCACAAGGGGGCGTCGCGTACAAGTTTATTTAATTATTATTATATATTGTTTGTTTATTTATTAGGATTTTGGTTACATTCATGACAGGAACAGTAGTTACTCATTACACAAGTTTAAAATCAAACACAGTCATGGACAATTTAGTATCTCTAGTTCACCTCACTAGCATGTCTTTGGACTGTGGGAGGAAACTGAAGCACCCGGAGGAAACCCACACAGACACGGGGAGAACATGCAAACTCCACCTGGGGATCGAACCCAGGACCTTCTTGCTGTGAGGCGACAGAGCTACCCACCGAGTCACCGTGCCGCCCTAATTATTATTATATTGTTATTTTTCTCTGCGACCCATTTTTTACGGCTGCCCTATACGACCGAAAGTATGTGTCAAAAACAAATGGTATAAAAATAGAGCGACTGTGGGAATTTGTGCCCATTCAGTCTGGGCACGGCTGGGCTCTGACGTCGATGTTCCGGTTCATTCCAAAGCTGTGTAGTGCAGGACACTGGAGATTCTTTAAACTGAAATTCTCTTCATGTCCTTATAGAGCTATACAGTCGTGCTGAAACAGGAAATGCCCTTCCCTAAACATTTGCTGCAAAGCTGGAAGCATGGAATGTCCTTCCTTTCAGAATATTTCCAGACTTACTGAACACCTTTAGGATGAATTGGAATGCCGACTGTGATGCAGGACCTCTGCAGACAAGGAATTATTATGATATTATTATTTTTCTCTGCGACCCATTTTTACGGCTGCCCTATACGACCGAAAGTATTCGGACGCCTGACCGTGAGCATGTCGGACGTCCTGTTTAAAAAATGAATGGTATGAACATAGAGCGACTGTGGGAATTTGTGCCCACTTAGTCTGGGCACAGCTGGGCTCTTGATGTTGATGTTCCGATTCATTCCAAAGCTGTTTAATGTGCAGGACACTGGAGTTTCTTACAGAGCTACAGTCATGCTGGAACAGGAAAGGAACTTCCCTAAACTGTTGCTGCATAGCTGAAAGCATGGAATGTCCTTGATATGATTGATTTATTACACCTGTTAGCAATTGTTGTGGCTGAAATACATGAATTTAATAACTAGAAGGGGCGTCCCAATACTTTTGTCCATATAGTGCAGGGACGTCCAGACTACAACCCGCCCGAGAACACACGTCGTCCGACTTCACGCTCAGACCAATCTCATGCCAGGAGGTGCCTCTTAATTGCTTTTAAACGAGGTCCGATAGGGGCGCCGTCGGAGGACGACAGTCTTTAAACCCGACGAGGCCGAGAGGCTCGACTCCGCCCGTCCTGATGAATAAAAAATCCAAATCTCCAATCAGTGTGTGAAATGAACTGCAAATGAGACTGACCCCAATCTACCGCACGCCAACACGCCTCACGTCACCAATTCAAACCTCCAGCAGCACTCACACAGACACACCGCACTGATGTCGCCTCACAGTGAGAAGGTCCTGGGTTTGATTCCCAGGTGGAGCGATCAGGGTCCTTTCTGTGTGGGTTTCGTCCGGGTGCTCCGGTTTCCTCCCACAGTACAAATACATGCAGTCAAGTCTCTTTATCTGGAGATACTGGTGTGGGTGTGTGTGCCCTGTAATGGACTGGCAACCTGTCCAGGGTGTTCCTTTATTATCACCCAGTAATTTGCGACTCACAGCACGAAGGTCCTGGGTTTGAGTCTCAGGTGGAGCGATCAGGGTCCTTTCTGTGTGGGTTTCGTCCCGGTGCTCCGGTTTCCTCCCACGGTACAAAGACGTGCAGTCAAGTCTCAGTAACTGGAGATACTGGTGTGTGTGTGTGTGTGTGTTATGTGATAAACTGGCAACCTGTACGTAATGTTTCCTTCCTTTGGCCTAGAGGATTGCACCCACCGCGACCCTGACCAGGTTAAAGTGCTGGTAAAACAGACAACAAATGAATGAATGAATGAATGAATAATTCACCACCCTCAATTAGAATCTGCTACAACATCTGCTGCACCGTCCACAGCCAAGCAAGCGTCACACTGATATGGGGCTACAGGTTGCCATACACACAAGAATCCCCCTGCTTCACATTATGCACCGTAAAGCTCGACTGAAGTTTCTCACTGATCACACAGACTAATAAAAGCTAACGGGAGTGTTAAACATGCTTGACAGTGGACAGTGAACAGTGTCGGCTGTGTTTTAGTGCCTTCAAATTAATGCCATACCTGGATTGGTTGTTTTTTAGTGCCAATGTTAGAATCATAAGACCATTAGGATCCATTTCCTCCCAGTATAATGTGACTGTGTGTACATTTTAACTGGTGCAGTCAGACTACCACTATTCACTGCACACGGGCACAGAGAAGCAGCCGTGGGCAATCAGAATCATAAGGGTGGAAATATAAGAATGTAATACGTATATATTGTTGACCAAAAGTATGTGGACGCATGATCATCTTTACATACAGCCGACCATACAGAGGTGCGTCTATGGAAACGTTTACCAAGTCAGTCAAAAATGAGGTCCTGCATCACAGTCGGCATTCCAATTCATCCTACAGGTGTTCAGTAAGGCCTTGCTTTGTTCACAAGAGTGCAATCATGCCAGGATAGGAAATAGCCTTCCCCAAACTGTTGAAACAAAGCTGGGATCATATAATTCAGGTGAAATTTAGGTCATTTCTCCTCCGATCGTCTGTGATTGGCTGATATTTGGACATAGGAAAAGACCAAAAAAGGTCAGCGATGCCACGCCCTTCCTGTCTGTGACGGAAGCTTTTAATATGACCGCATAATCATGATCAGCTTCATGTGGATGGTACAGACTCTAAACACACACACACACACACAGCAGAGCAGGGTGATTAGCATGGTAGACACTCCGTTCTAATGGAATACACGCCAATCGATCGCATCGCGCTAAGTGGTTTGGCGGACGGTGCGGGTGGACGACTGTGAGGCGCTCTCCAGGGTGAATTAGCATCAGGTGACCACCACTCAGGGTCACGGAGGGGATTGTGGGAGTTCCAGCACACACTTTCTTACATTAGTTAGGTGTGGCGCTCCACCTGGCACCTCTGTGGTGAGGCGTGGCTCCGCCCAGTTACAGAACACTGCTCTGATATACACTATACATGCAGAAGTATATGTTGATGTTAAGGTACTGGATTATTGATCATAAGGTTGCAGGTTCAAATCCCACCACTGCCAGGTTGCCTCTGTTGGGCCCTTGAGCAAGGCCCTTAACCCTCAATTGCTTAAAAACTGTATTCTGTAAGTCGCATTGGATAAAAGCGTCCACTAAATACTGAACATGTAAATGTGAGTCAGGTCTTCCAACATCAGTGCCTGAACTCTAAATGGGCACAATATCCCACAGACACACTCCAAAATCTTGCAGGAAGCCTAATGTTAATACACTGTATGGCCAAAAGTACTTGGACGCCTATCTGTGACCTCTACTGCATGTGATCTTTTCAGCTATAAAAACAGCCGCTCTTTAGAGAAGACTTCTCACCAGACTTTGAAGTATGTCTGTGGAAATTTGTGCCTATTCAGTCACAATAGGTCAAGGCCTCAGTTTACGTTCCAGTTCATTCCCTAAACTGTTGCTGCAAAGTTGTAAGCATATATTTTTATAGCTGAAACACATAAATTCAAAAATTAGAAGGGGCGTGCGTCCCAATACTGTTGTTCATGTAGTGTCTATTTCTGCTTCAAGTGGATTTATAATAATAATAATAATTATTATTATAATTATTTTATTATTATTATTATTTATTGTTATTATTATTATTATTATATTTTTTTATTTATTAATAATATTATTATTTATTATTATTATTATAGATTTTTTATTATTATTTATTAATTATTATTATTTATTGTTATTATTATTATTATTATTTATTATTATTATTGTTATTATTATTATTATCATCATTATTATTTATTATTATTATTATTATTATTATATAATAATTATTATTGTAATTATTATTATTTTAAACAGGTAAGCAAGCTGCTGACGTAAATTTAAACAAAAAGGAGAATAAACGTGACTAATGATGGACGTGCGTTTTAAACGTGAGCTAACATTAAGTGCTTAGCGACAGCGCCGGTGTGAGAGCTGATACGCATCACATAAACGAGTCACAGCGGGCGCGAAAAACCCGCAAAAAGATAAATTCACGTAGAGAAGCTCATGGATCAGCGCTCCAGTACTATAAAGCTCTCCTGACAGGTCGCTCTGAGGGAGGTGTGTGTGGTGCGCGACCTGAAGATGAGGAAAAGTGGGAGGGTGGGAATAAGCGCCAGTTTTAGCGCCGTGTTGGAGGTGAGAGCTGTAGCGGCGCTGAGGAACTAATTGAAATGAGAGGCGACGTGCGAGTCTCCGCCAACCTCGCCGAGCCATTCGTCAGGGTGACATCACTGCACTCGCAGCCCATCCATCTCCCCCACCGGCCCGCGCTCGTCCGCGTGATTAATATCCACGCTCCCTCGTAACCCGGCCGCTCCGACGCACGGCGCCGCCGAGAGGGGCCTGCTTTCACCCGGTCCACTCCTGAGCGGGGCGGCCCGGGCGCTAGCTCTGATATCTGTCCAGTCAGCACTGCAGGACTCGAGCCGGGGTCGTGTGTCAAAAAACTCTGCAACCTACCACGGCTGTGTTTCAAAAAATTCCATGTAGGAAAGGTGCTCGGGCATCCTCAGTGCCCACCTTTGCATGTGCCAGGTGAATGTTGGCATACAGGTTCAGATTTCCTCAATCTGATCTGACGTCTAAATGATCCAAACATAAGAAAACACTAACTTTAGTGGTGTCTAACTTAGATAAGATTGGTATTGGTTAGGAGGAACCGAGAGCACTTCATCATCACACACATTTAAAAAGCACTTCTATAAATCAGCATTTTTATGACAGTTTTTATCTTTTATTCTTTTTAATTGGATCACCGTCACACCTGTAATTTCATTTTATGTTCTTTTTAATTTGATTCTCACCTTTTTAATCTTTTAGCGAAATTACTGTCCTTTCCTCTGGTTTTTTGAACGCTAGTCGAGGGTCTTTCAGTTTTACAAAAGTATTTTGGGGATGGGGTTTAATCCCCCATCATAACTCAAATACAGGTTATCCATGAGAGTACAGGGTCTCATGGTGGTTATTTTTTATTCTTTATTATAGTCATCATGAATATTATTATAATTTATCATAGTCATTATTATTATTTATTTTTATTTGTATTACTATTACTATAATAATAATTATTGTTGCTGTTATTATTAAAATTAGTATTATTGTTAATATTATTATTAATAGTAGTACTATTATTATTATTATTATTAGGATTATTATTATTATTACTTTATTTGTATTACTATTATTATAATAATAATTATTATTGTTATTATTAAAATTAGTATTATTGTTAATATTATTATTATTATATTATCATTACTATTATTATTATTATTATTAGTACTATTACTATTATTATTATTATTAGTAGTAGTAGTATTACTATTATTATTATTGTTATTCTTCTTCTTATTATTATTATTAATACTATTATTATTATTATTGTTATTATTTAGATTATTATTATCAGTATTATTACTGTTGTTAATATTATTATTATTAATTATTATTTGATTATTATTATTATTTGATTATTACTATTGTTATTATTAATACTATTATTATTATTATTACTATTATTATTATTGTTATTATTATTATTTAGATTATTATTATTATCATTATTATTACTGTTGTTATTATTATTATTAATTATGAATTATTATTTGATTATTATTATTATTATTATTTTATTATTATTGTTATTATTATTATTATTATTATTATTATTATTATTGTTATTATTATGATTAAGCGATCTTGACTGCTTGGCTGAAAACGATTGCAGTCTGTGGCATCACGTCACGCCCCCACAATGCTTTTCATCTCTCACATCTACAGATGCTTCAGTCCTGTGTTACTCTGAAGCCAGACTGGGACCGTCTCCCCCCCCCCTCCACCGGGAATCCAAAAAGCAGCCCAGGTGATTCAGCTCACATTTAGTTCTTTTTTCTTTGGGCTCTTTAATCTGTGCTCTCTCTGTGCTGGTGGTTAGATCTGGTTTTCTGTTTCATCTCTCACTGCTGCAGTCCCACAGGAGGACCCGCCGCTCCACGCCCCTCGCCAGGCCAGGTGTGGCTGTGCCAGGGTTCCTGTTTGTTTGCCTTTTTTCCCCCCTCATCTCCATCACGCGCAAATCTGCCTGACAGTCCGGCGGTGCCGCATCCCCCCCGGGGGGTTCGGTGGCGGATAAAATGTCATCACGGCTTTTGTTTCCACCTGAATAGAGGCGGCTTTGTTCCAGCCAATATCAGCTCGAGATCTCTTCTGGGATATTTGCATTTTTACCAATTCTTCTAATTTAGTCATATCCAATTACCCAGGTGCATTTCGCTTCTGATATTCTGGTGTAACACTCAAGGACAATCGAGGATCCCTCGCCATCCACCCTCGCTACTCAGGCGTCCTATCGGCCTGATGGTGGGGCAATAACATAGCGTTAAACTTCAGGGTCGGTATCTCTTGAACGCTGTGGTACTCTGTGCTAGAACTGTGCCATACTCTGGGCTGGAACTGTGCAGTACTCTGTGCTAGAACTCCTCCCTACTTTGTGCTCAAACTGTGCCATACTCTGTGCTGGAATGCTGCGGTACACTGTGCTAGAATGGAATGGTACTCTGTGCTGGAACATTGCTGGAACATCGCTGTCTTGCTGCCTACCTGATCAGCTGCCTCAGTAGAGAGGATTCTAATCAGACATCGAACTCAGGAGGCAGAGTATTTAGACGCTTTGGTTAGATAGCGAGGTTTCGCTTACTAAGCTAACACAGTTAGCCTCAGGCCATTTAAACCAATGGGCTGAGGCGGCACAACCCGCTAGCACGCCAGCTAACGTCAGTAGGAGCATTTTAATGAATCTAAGAATTTAAACATGCCCTCTTCTCGGTAAAATGCGTCTATGTAGAGAGATCACCAGGTTTTTTTTCTGACTAGGTGACCCTCAACCGCTGAGTGCTGTCATCCTGTCCGAGTGCCACACCCGAAGTGCAAACGGTCGACCCTCTACCTCCCGCAGGTCCAGTACGACAGAAGATAAAACCTCGTTCGATTAAAATATAAAAAAGAACATCTTCCACCGTCGGAATGTAAATGAGACCCCTCGGCTAGGCGACGACCAATTTGCGGCGTTTCTGAGAGCGGCGCGTTCACAGATTCTTAAATAAGATGGCGAGGTCGCCGGGTGTCAAGCGTTCAGAGAGACGTTTCTTCCTCTCGCGTCTCATTTATTCCTCCTCGCCATCGCGCTGAAGGTTGAGCCAGTCTGTCAGAGCCGGGAGAAGGTGAGCGCGGTGAAAAGAAGTGGCCTCATTATTCCAGATGCCCACATCTGGCTGCCGTCTGTCTCCTGATATTCTGGTGTAACACTCGAGGACGATCGAGGATCCCTCACCATCCACCCTCGCCATCCACCCTCGCTACTCAGGCGCTCGAGCTCGGCCATATCGGCCTGATGGTGGCGCAATAACATAGCGTTAAACTTCAGGGTCGGTATCTCTTAAACGCTGCCATACTAAAACTGCTAGAACTGTGCCATACTCTGTGCTAGAACTCCTCCCTACTCTGTGCAAGAACATTGCTGTAGTCTGTGCTAGAACATTGCTGTACTCTGTGCTAGAACTCCTCCCTACTCTGTGCTAGAACATTTCTGTAGTCTGTGCTAGAACAATGTGATACTCTGTGCTGAAACGCTGCCGTACACTGTGCGAGAACAGTGTGATACTCTGTGCTAGAATTGTATGGTACCTTGTGCCATACTCTGTGCTAGAATGGCCCGATACTCTGTGCTAGAACGCTGCAGTACTCTGTGCTACACTTGTGCCGTACTTTGTGCTGGAACTCTGTCGTACACTGTGCTGAAACACTGCCGTACTCTGTGCTGGAGCGCTGCAATAATCTGCGCTAGAACAATGTGATAATCTGTGCTAGAACGGCACCACACTCTGTGCTACACTGGTGTGGTACTCTGTTGTACACTGTGCTAGAACGCTGCAGTACTCTGTGCTTGAACGTTGCAGTACTCTGTGCTTGAACAGGGACATACACTGTGCTAGAATGCTGCTCTACTCTGTGCTGATACTCTGTGGTACACTGTGCTGAAACGCTAAGATACTCTGTGCTAGAACGCTGCCGTATTGGTGAACATGGGTTTTTGGCTATGTAGTGTGTTATACCGTTCTCTTTTATTCATCTATTTCTGAGCTTAATATGTATCACATAACACATTAGCGCTATTTGTGGTCGGCGGCTGTTGCCGTCTCCATGGTTACCACGTGAGCAATTGTTTCGCCTGTTGTACGAAACACAGGAGGATTCTGACCTTTCACTCCACCAGCAGTAAAAGCTGCGAGCAATTTTTCATTTGCAGCATTAAAAGCCCCAAAGAGTTCCGGAGTCTTCTGTACACTCACACTGTGTGCTAACACCAGGGGCGTAACACACACACACACACACACACGTACACACACACACACACACACACACACTTAGTGTCTCCAATTAATCAGACTGCACGTCTTTGGACTGTGGAAGGAAACCAGAGCTCCCGGAGGAAACCCACACAGACACGGGGAGAACATGCAAACCCCGCACAGAAAGGACCCGGACTGCGCCACCTGGGAATCGAACCCAGGACCTTCTTGCTGTGAGGCGACAGTGCTACCCACCGAGCAACTGTGCCGCCCCATTAACAATCAGTTACAGTTAAACAGAATCTAAACAATAAATTGCTGTGGTTGCCAGTTATTGTGTTATTCAGCCTTTATAATGCGCATGTATGGAACAGGGTCATACTCTGTGCTAGAACGGTGTCATACACTGTTCTGGAACTCTGCCATACTTTGTGCAGGAACACTGTTGTACTCTGTGCTAGAACTGTGCTGCACTTTGTGCTAGAACGGTGTCATACACGGTTCTAGAACTTTGCCGTAGTCTGTGCTAGAACTGTGCCATACTCTGTGCTGGAACAACACGATACTCTGTGCTTGAACGCTGCCGTACTCTGTGCTAGAACTGTGCTGTACTCTGTGCTAGAACTGTGCTGTACTCTGTGCTTTAACGGCATGATAATCTGTGCTCGAACACTGTGGTATTTTGTGATGGAGCACTGCTGTACTCTGTGCTAGAACTGTGTCAAACTGTGCTGGAACAAGGCAATACTCTGTGCTAGAACGGTGTCATACACTGTTCTGGAACTCTGCCATACTTTGTGATAGAACTGTGCAGCAATAAATTGCTGAGGTTGCCAGTTATTGTGTCATTCAGCCTTAATATGCACACTATAAGCTATAAATTAATCACTGAAACCCATCTACACCTGCAATAATACTAAAAATAATAATAATAATAATATTAATAATGATAAATTAATTAATAAATAGAAGTTTTTTCCTTTATGAGGGTTTTTTTTTGCTCACAATATGAACATGTCACCAGAATTAGCATTATAATGCTCACCACCAGCACATTAGGAAATGTAAATGGAACTTCGCATCAAAATGCAAATTTACTCGGTTACACGACTCGGCCTGAATTCATAATTCAGTGTGAAAAATGGTGCGGCGGCGGCGGCTGCATCGTTTCAGGTGGCGACGCTCTGCAGTGTTCTACACTTACAAGAGAAATGGTGACGATTATAAAGCCAACCGAATGTTCCAGAACACCGACACCAACACCGGTCAGTGCTTCAAACTGACCAGTAACAACGATAATGCTCAGATTGTAAATTACATTAGCCACGTTTACACACATCCTAATAATCTGCTAATAATCCGACTAATACTAACTCAATCAGAATAGAACACGTCCATGTTTACATCTCAATCAGAATAGAACACGTCCATGTTTACACCTCAATCAGAATAGAACAGAATACATTCTGATTGAGGTGTAAACATGGACGTGTTCTATTCTGATTGAGGTGTAAACATGGACGTGTTCTATTCTGATTGAGATGTAAACATGGACGTGTTCTATTCTGATTGAGGTGTAAACATGGACGTGTTCTATTCTGATTGAGGTGTAAACATGGACGTGTTCTATTCTGATTGAGGTGTAAACATGGACGTGTTCTATTCTGATTGAGGTGTAAACATGGACGTGTTCTATTCTGATTGAGGTGTAAACATGGACGTGTTCTATTCTGATTGAGGTGTAAACATGGACGTGTTCTATTCTGATTGAGGTGTAAACATGGACGTGTTCTATTCTGATTGAGGGACGTGTTCTATTCTAAGGGATGTGTTCTATTCTGATTGAGGTGTAAACATGGACGTGTTCTATTCTGATTGAAGTGTAAACATGGACGTGTTCTATTCTGATTGAGGTGTAAACATGGATGTGTTCTATTCTGATTGAGGTGTAAACATGGACGTGTTCTATTCTGACAGGTGTAAACATGGACGTGTTCTATTCTGATTGAGGTGTAAACATGGACGTGTTCTATTCTGATTGAGGAGTAAACATGGACGTGTTCTATTCTAAATGAGGGACGTGTTCTATTCTGATTGAGGTGTAAACATGGACGTGTTCTATTCTGATTAAGGGACGTGTTCTATTCTGATTGAGGTCATTCCAAATACAATTTCTCAATAAATATTTTATGCTGTTTTAATAGAATTGAAAAATCTAGGAGCAACAACAGCTCAACTATAGTGTCGACGAGCCAAGAGCTCCAAACTTGTGGAAGGAATGTCAGTGCAAAATTCTTCATCAAGACCTTCATTTACAGAATATTCAGCAGCCATATAGGGGATTGGCATCTTAATGTAAAAAAAAAAAATCACATGTAGTGGTGTAAAGTACACTGCCGTCTGACTCTGGAGCAACAACAATCCTGCCCTAAAATCAGTAAAAATTGTCTAGAAGAAAAAAAAAAAGATTATTTAATTACTGGTTTGATTATTTAATGATTTATGTAGATGATCCTACATCTGACTTGGAGCGAATCCCCACAGTCATGTTTTCAATCCCAGAAAAGTCCAGCCCTGTTCTGCAGTGAGACGTATTGATGTTTAAAATCCACACACACTTTTCCTGACAGTGTGTTCCAGCTTATAAAACACAGCATCACGTGAAATTGAATCCAGTGTAATTCTCTGGGGTCCGACCCACAGCCAGGCCAGAACGTCTGATTCCACGAGCCGGGTCAGAACCCCGCGGGAAGAAGTCGATGGTATTTGATTTGTGGCTGCCAATGTAGATGAAATGCTGTCTGTCAGGGAGCTGGATCTATAGCGGGCTTCAGCGCCCGAGAGACCCGAGAGAGGTTCGAGACGAGCGTGCACGGCTGTGACTGACAACATCAAAAGCAGGAGCGGGGTTTAGGAATGCGCTATGTCCTCAAGTATGTGGACACCCCTCCGAAATGTAAGTTTGGAGGTTTTGGACAGGATGCCCTCGCCCAACCAACAAACCAGTGAAATCTCCCATCAGTCAGTTCAAGCGTCCACAATCTCACAAAACCGCACAGCAGCTTTTCTTACACGTTTCACCACAAAGCCAAAAATACCCGGACAGGCCCATTTATTTCCCCACCGAAATCACTGAGGCGGATAAAACAGGAACACAATGAACTGACCCGCTGTTCCGACTCCTCTTACAAATCTAATAACATCCAGATCGTCCACTGCGCCAAGGTGAGTCGAGGTACGAGGTCAGGGTCGGTCCGGCAGGGTTCTGTTATTCTGCAGCTCAACCCTGAAGTCAAACGCCGGTGCTGAGGATAGCAGAAGCACTAATTCTGCACCAGAACGTCCCACCTCTTTGTTTCTACACTCACTGTCCATTTTATCAGCTCCACTTACCATATAGAAGCACTTTGTAGTTCTACAATTACTGACTGTAGTCCATCTGTTTCTCTGCATGCTTTGTTAGCCCCCTTTCACCCTGTCCTTCAATGGTCAGCACCCCCACAGGAGCACCACAGAGCAGGTATTATTTAGGTGGTGGATGATTCTCAGCACTGCAGTGACACTGACATGGTGCTGGTGTGTTAGTGTGTGTTGTGCTGGTATGAGTGGATCAGACACAGCAGCGCTGCTGGAGTTTTTAAACACCTCACTGTCACTGCTGGACTGAGAATCGTCCACCAACCAAAAACATCCAGCCAACAGCGCCCCATAGGCAGCGTCCTGTGACCACTGATGAAGGTCTAGAAGATGACCGACTCAAACAGCAGCAATAGATGAGCGATTGTCTCTGACTTTACTTCTACAAGGTGGACCAACTAAGTAGGAGTGTCTAATAGAGTGGACAGTGAGTGGACACGGTGTTTAAAAACTGATCCACTCATACCAGCACAACACACACTAACACACCACCACCATGTCAGTGTCACTGCAGTGCTGAGAATGATCCACCACCTAAATAATACCTGCGCTGTGGTGGTCCTGTGGGGGTCCTGAGCATTGAAGAACAGGGTGAAAGCAGGTTAAAAAGTACGTAGAGAAACAGATGGACTACAGTCAGTAATTGTAGAACTACAAAGTGTTTCTATATGGTAAGTGGAGCTAATAAAATGGACAGTGAGTGTAGAAACAAGGAGGTGGTTTTATTGTTATGGCTGATCGGTGTATATATAACCTCAAATATACAACCTTAAAATATATCTTCCAACCTATAACCTCTAAATATAACCTCCAAAAACATATATCCCCAAAATAAACAGGTCAAAAGCACCTACAATGGGCATCAAAACTGGATCATCGGAGCAATGGAACATGTGAATGGAATCCAGATGAGTTCATCTCTTCATCTACTGACTCTTAAAGATTAAAGCTCCTGCCCAGCGTTCCACCATCCAAACACGAGCTTTTTACCGTCGAGATGCGACGAGAACGTTCTCCGAATTGAAATTCCTAATTTGTTCCCCAATTCCATCCCCGATACACGTGTGCAGTCAAGAGGAAAGACAGGCGGTCGAATAATCGACGGGGTTACCACGGGGCACCAACAAACCCGGCAGCCTGTGAAGTGCTACCTCATTAGGAGCGTCTGATCGGTCTCGATGTTCCGAGGCCAAACGGCGGCTTTCTGCTATCGAGCCTCGTCTCAATCAATCGAGCTAACTGGCGTGCAATCTGCCGACATCGGATCAGGAGATCGGAACAACAATATTACGGCACTCTGGGACTCGCGGAGACGCTGGCGGGAGCAACGAGAACGTTTCGTGTTGGCGCCTGGTTCTCTGGGGGATGTGGCATAAGGGACGACTTGTTAATCCAATTTTTTTAACAATTAGCGGCGTGTCATGGATGATGTTTCAAGGGAAATTTAGAAACGAGGGATTAGACGGTGCGGAGAAATGTGCGGTAGTGTGGTGGCGTCACGTTCCGCATTCAGATCTGCACTCAAACATTCGGGTTCATTCTTTATCGTGATTAGCTTCTTATTATTTCTCCATCAGCAGCAAGTTTGTATTAATAATTATGCATTAGGGCGGCCTGATGGGTCAGCAGGATATTCTGCTAACACACTAGCGCTGGAATTCTGAATTCTCTGGCTGGGCGCCCCCTAGCAGGCACACTTGGAAGTGCCTGCAGAAGACAAAATAGGCCACCATTTACATTTTTAGCATTTAGCAGACACTGTAATCCAGTGACTTACAGTACTGTGATAGTACACTGTCTAAGCAATTGAGGGTTAAGGGCCTTGCTCAAGAGCCCAACATTGACAACCTGGCAGTGGTGTGGCTTGAACCAGCCACCTTTTGATTACTAGTCCAGTATCTTAACCAATAGGCTGCTAGGTGGAACAGGAAACACTCACTTTCTTAACCGCTTATCCAATTATGGGGTGCTGGAGCCTATCCCAGCATTTCAATGGGCGCAAGGCACACAGTAACACCCTGGACGGGGCGCCTATAGAGCAATTCAGTGTCTCCGCCTGACTGCATGTTTTTGGACCGTGGGAGGAAACCGGAGCTCCCGGAGGAAACCCACGCAGACACGGGGAGAACATGCAAACTCTGCACAGAAAGGACCCGGATTGTCCCACCTGGGGATCGAACCCGGGACCTTCTTGCTCTGAGCCACCCGGAACAGGAAACAGCCTTCCCTAAACTGCTGCTGCAAAGTTAAAAGCATATGATTTCCTTTATATAATTATTTTCATACACCTGTTAGCAATCGCTGCGGCTGAAACACATAATAATAATTAAAAGGGCCGTCCCGATACTTTGGTCCATATTTTTTTTTGCTGGCAGGTCCATGAAATCCGTCCTAACGAGCCCATAACGAGCAGCGGATGATATTTCAGCCAGAATTAGGAAAAGAGGGATCGGCCGGCGAAGGTAAATGAGTGTGTAGGGAAGCACGGCTGATGTTTGAGAGCACACAGATGTTTGAGAGTGGCGGCGTGACGCTGTGCAGTCGGTGGTGATGATTCTGCAGATATAAATAGTTTGGTTCAGGATCTACGTCGTGATTAGCTCACGTCTCTCCAGCGTGAGGTGGTTTCCTCGTATACCTGACGCATAACGTCGAATCTTTCTACCAATGATGGCACGTCAGTCGATCTGCTTCATTACGGTGCTAATATAGTTCCTCCTGCTTCTAACGGGGCTTCTTGGTGATCAGCGCACATTACGTCTTAGTCACGTGATCTGTTTTTACCAATCGATCAGCCGGTTACCGGAATTGGCCGGTTTTTAGTGAGATTGACCAACTGATGACCAGCCGATGACACTGTGACACTGACACTAGTGACACTGACATGGTGGTGGTGTGTTAGTGTGTGTTGTGCTGGTATGAGTGGATCAGAAACAGCAGCGCTGCTGGAGTTTTTAAACTCTGTGTCCACTCACTGTCCACTCTATTAGACACTCCTACCTAGTCGGTCCACCTTGTAGATGTAAAGTCAGAGACGATCGCTCATCTATTGCTGCTGTTTGAGTCGGTCATCTTCTAGACCTTCATCGGTGGTCACAGGACGCTGCCCATGGGGTGCTGTTGGCTGTATATATTTGGTTGGTGGACTATTCTCAGTCCAGCAGTGACAGTGAGGTGTTTAAAAACTCCAGCAGCGCTGCTGTGTCTGATCCACTCATACCAGCACAACACACACTAACACACCACCACTATGTCAGTGTCACTGCAGTGCTGAGAATGATCCACCACCTAAATAATACCTGCTCTGTGGGGGTCCTGACCATAGAAGAACAGCATGAAAGGGGGCTAACAAAACATGCAGAGAAACAGATGGACTACAGTCAGTAATTGTAGAACTACAAAGTGCTTCTATATGGTAAGTGGAGCTGATGAAATGGACAGTATCTATAGAAACTAGTATAGAAAAAGAAATTTATTACCCTGTAAGCAACTGTTGTGACTGAAACTGTCCCAGTGCCGATAATCCGAGAAGGAGATAAAAAATGAGACGTGGTGAAAGTGAAGCTGGTCGTTGATCACCAGGACAGTCAGAGGAAGATAAACAGTAGATTACCAGTAAAGGAGATAAACAGAGAATGGGAACGATGGAGAGATAACAGGGAGAGATATCCAGATAAACAGAGAGAGCTGATCGAGGAGGTGGCTCGAGATAGTGAGTTCCTACTACTGGGTTCTAAATCAAAAATACTGAGCTGATATTTATAAAACAAGTCTGGGGTTGGCGGCCAAAATATTTAGGCGTAGAGCTTGATGTTTTTTAGATTCTCCTCAGTTTACCAACTCCTTTAGTCTGGAAGTGTTTGCTGAATGCATTTAAAGGTCATGTCTTTCTGCTTTGCCATTTTTGGCTGGCAGAGGGGGCATGGAGGCGCAGATGATTGATGTATCAGTTACTGTTAATTGACAGTCACCTGCGCTTCATAAGCATTCATTCGCTCCAGGTGGAAGTTTTTCTATACATGACGGTTCCTCCCTCTCAGACTTGCCAGCTCCTCTAATAGCAAACCTACTATTTTTCTGCTGTGTGCGATGCCTTACAATGTGTTAGACCATCCACTGTTTGTTCACAGTCAAGCAAGCTTTTCTTGGTGCTGTTTTGCTGAGTTGTTTCTTGTGGCTAGGAAGTGAGTTTTTCTCAACTTGATGAAAAGGCCACTGTTCCATGTATTGTATATTTAGCACATACGTATGTATTTATATAAACGATAGAAGTATTTGCATTTATAGAAATAGTTTTAAGTGACATTCCTGAGCTATACCGACTATTAAAATGAATAAATCGCTGTCTGAGGTCAGTACAGGGGTTCCTAGACTTTCTGACTGACATAAATTCTCATACAATGGAGTTGAACTAGCCCGAATTATGTGCACTCCTCAGCATACAGGGGGCACCACACTCATGGTTAGACGAGGCGTCCTCATATTTATGCCCACATAGTGTACATGACCTTTAGAAGTGCCCTTGGAAGTATATTTAACCCAACTGTACCTAAACACTGGCACCTCTTTGGCACGAGGTGCATTTGAAATGGCACCATTGTGACTCTAGAGTGGCACATATTTATTTATTTTTCCTATCGAGCACCCTGCTCTTAAACAGGCACCCGTGTGCCAGTCTGTTCTACCCATAAGCCTCTTATCGCATGCTTACACAGCTTAGGCAACGTCATTATCTTCCCAAACAGCTGCTCATACGCTAACTTTCCATTATGTTTCGCAGCATCCACAGGCTAATGTAGCTTTAATTGAATTGCCCACGAGCGGAGACCCATTTGGCCAGTCGAATGTCAGGACACGCGCGCGTACGGCCGGCTGAAGTGCTTCCTACACAAAGGAGAAAAGTAAAACATGGTCAGTCGTTATGAACCAGAGGATAAGAGCTTCGTATCTACACGCCGCCTTTAACAGCATCCCAGGAACACAGCAGCTGAAAGGACAGACCGGTCCACAACGGTATGGCTTCCCAGTATCTGTACTTTTTCAATTACTGTTTACTTCCAGGAAGATCGAAGACTTTTAGGAATCATCTAGATGATCCAGGCCATCAAAAACCAAACCTGGGTTGGATTTCTTGTGCAGGTAAACAAATAAATACAGAAATAAACAGTAAAAATCGATGCTTTGATTTCAGGCGATTATGGAATCGACTCCACAAACTGAAATAGAATAATGATATCGAAGTTTTAATATCTCAGATATTTCAGGTGACCCTGTTGCCAGTTTACTGTTAGCACATTTCCACTGGCAAGGTGCCGGTGCTGGTGCCAACTGGCCGCTTTTACCCCACAGACTTGCAGGTTCTCGATTACTTCTAATGAAGTAGGTGCAATCCTGGCCGCATAATCTTGCTGGTCTGGAACCAGCAACCCTGTGATGCAAGCGGCTGATGGACGGGGGTTCCTAGCGTCACCACAGTAATGCTATTTTTGCTGTAATTCGCTTGCTTTTAGTTGTAAATGGCAGAAAAACGGGTAAACGGTAATGAATCATCGATGGTCCGCAGAGGAAACAAGCGCATTACTTGCGATACGATCCTCTCAAGAAATAAAAGATTAACTAAAACCAGTGCAGCCACATAATCAAATATGCAATAAATGCACCTGTACATGAATAATAATCACAAAAAATGCCCGCTACGGTCCCTTGATTTGGCTGCTCAGGTGGCGCAGCAGTAAAAACACACGCTAGAACACCAGAGCTGGGATCTCGAATATATCATTTCGAATCTCAGCTCTGCCTGCCGGCTGGGCTGAGCAGCCACATGAACAACGATTGGCCTGTTGTTCAGATAGGGATGGGGTATTAAAAGCTTGATAGGGACTCTCTCATAACTAATGCAATACGACCTCTGCTGGCTGATTGATGGCGCCTGCACAGAGATGGAAAAAGAGTGCTGTCAGGGTGTGTCTCTCCGTACACGGTGCTGATCCGCATTGCACTCGTCAAAGTGTAGGTGAGAAGATGCATATGGCTGCTGCCCACGTGTCGGAGGGGGCGTGGGTTAGCTTCGTTCTCCTCAATCAGAGCGGGGATCGGCATTGGTGTAGAGGAAGCATGACGCAATCGGGCAATTGGACGCACTAAAAGGGGAGAAAGCGCATAAACAAAAATAAATATTTAAAAGAAATGTCCCTTGATTTGATGGTCGGAGATGTCGGTGTCGGTACCATGACGATCAATCCCTTCGCAAAGGAAGAGCGCGGTCATGTTGTTTATAGTGTCTTCCAATGATGTTTCCAGATGAAAACATTGCTAAGACAATTCTACACTGCGGCCATCGAATCAGTTCTGTGCACTTCCATCACAGTCTGGTTTGGTGCAGCCACAACACAACAAAGGAACAGACTGCAGCGACAGGTGAAGTCAGCTGAAAAAATCATTGGTGCTCCTCTGCCCTCTATCCAGGACTTGTATACTTCAAGAACCAAGAAACGGGCAGAGAAAATTATCACTGACTCCTCACACCCTGGACATTACTTTATCCAACCCCTCCCCTACGGCAGGCGCTATAGATCCATCCACATTAAAACCACCAGATTTAAAAGCAGTTTCTTCCCACAGGCGATCTCCCTACTAAATAAATAAATGACTGATAATACATAACATGTAAGCGTAAAAATATTCATCTGCTGCCAAATTGACTACACTGTAGTACTCATCCTACATGTTGTGCACTTTACTGTTTTGTAAATATTTCAGATGCTGCTAAATTACATATCTGTATATTGTGTGTATATAATCTTGGGTGATTTTGTGTTTAATGTTTAATGTATACGTTGCTTGTACACTGTATCGTACCATTACTAGAGAGATACCATCAGCCGGAAACAAATTCCTTGTGTGTATCCACATACCTGGCCAATAAATCTGATTCTGATTCTGATTCTGATGAGGAACGTCCACATCCACATAAGTAATCATTGGGCTCTCAAACCAGTGTGAACGTGAGTTGTTGTTGTTTAACTCTTAACGCCATGTCAGCTGCTATGGCTGTTATCATGGCTAGCTAATAGATTTCATCTTTAAACGTCAAAGTGGGGGGTCGATTCACTCTTTTTACTTGTGCGTATGGTGGTTAGAGTGATTGTGTAACTATGAGGGAGATTCATTGTAGCTGTTCATTTGGTAGAATTGTGTTCTGATGGTGATCTGTTGGCATGGATAGAGGATGTGTTTAATAGAAGGTCTTGATCCACAAAGGGGGCGAGTAGGGTCCTGGTCTCCTTTTAGCAAGTAGGTATTGGTCAATTTAGTGTGTCCTATGCGGCATCTTGTGCAGATACTCTAGCTCTATCCGTTTTTAAGGTAGGGTGGATAAAAGTGGGTTCATTCTGCTTCACTCTGTCTCCACCACCAGCACTTTGTTGATTTATGGTTGTCCTTCCTTGGACCACTCTTGGCAGGTATTAACCAATGCATGCAAGGAACACACCAAAAGACCCGCCGTTCTGAAGGTGACCTGACCAAGCTGTCCAGCCCTCGTCAAAGTTGCTCAGATCCTTCAGCCTGTCCATTCTTCCTGCTTCCATCACATCAACGTCAAGGACTGTCTGTTCACGTGCTGTATAATGTGTTCCGTGTGTAGACCTGCTCCGCCACCGTGCATTTTAGAATTCATCATATGGTCTCAAGTATCTGGACGACTGACCATGAGCTTGTGAAGCTAAGAATCAATTATTTCATTAATAATAAGTCATTAATTATTAATAAGCCTTTAACATGGAAAAGAGTGATTAACAGAGTGTTTATGTGTGTGAGGCCCTGCAGGGGTTTGAAACAGTGTCTACTCCTGCCCTGAGCCCAGCGTATTCAGGTGGGACTGGACCCACAGTGACCCTACACAGTGTTAAACGGTTAGTGAAAATGAAGGAGGCGTGAACGTGCATTAATTATGCACGGGACACCATCGGCTCCCCCGCTTAAAGTCAAACATGTGCTTTATACTTGACGACGTCTCCGAGGAAGCCATGCGCCACCGAAACGAGCCTAATCCCGCCGGACCTTTGGGGGATTCAGCGGAATGTCAAAGAGCGGCGCGAGTCACCGCGGCGAATTTCAACAGAGCATCGGAACGCATCGGCACATTACATTAGTCTCTTATCATTATTCACGAAGCGCGCTCGCGTCCGCCGAGCTATTTACACCGGTTACAGTGGATCTTTTTAGCGCCGCGGGCTACGCTTTCTAAAGACTCGGCCGCTGATTAGATCCCCGAACATCTGATCCGCACAGAAAGGGACGGACGCAGATAACAAACAAACCCGTCGCAAAGCGCACACGGGAAAATTGGTTCTGCCCGCGGGTACCCTCGTTATAAAGTGGAAGATCAGAACCAGATATGAGAAAATCGATTACGTACAATCAATAGCGAATGTGTTTAAAAATGAAACATAATTTATCCCCCAGCTCTTTCACTCACTTCCTTTTTATGCAATGTAGGGCAAAAAATATGTGGACGCTTAGCTTTAACGGGGTGGATCGTGCCTAGCCGCTGTCACTGAGGTGCCAAGTGTAGCTCCTACTTCCAAGAATTGGAAATGAACCCAACGTGCAGGATGCTCAGCCAAGGTAGAATAATGCCAAGTGTAATGGGGGGAAAATAATAGCAATCACCCAGCCCGCGATGGAGAAAGTGGACAGAAAAAAAGACAGCGAAGAAATAAAAACTGGTCGTCACATAATGGCACGCTGCTCAGAGCACACGTGACAACCAAGTTCTTGGAAAAATATATTACCAACTGGCATAGCCTGTGCCCAGGATGGGTTTAAACATGAGGTACAAACCAAAAAGGGCGGTCACGCCGCCTCTGGGGCAGCTCACACATCCAGGGCAGTTCCCTTGTACCTTCCAAGAAAATGACAGTGTTAGTGTTAGATAGCATTAGTTTTAGAAAAAGCGGGTTGCCAAGTGGAGGAAGAAACCATGACAAATAGAAACACGGCATGGCAGAAGGACATATTTCTGTTACCGAGCTCCCCAGCCAATCTCCATGGCAGGTGGGCATGTTAAACAGTGATAGTCTAGTGCTACCACGTCCAATCGTAAGACTGTCGGTTCAAATCCAAGCTCTGCTATGCAGCCAATGTTGAGTCCCCTAACCCTGTGTGCTCCTGGGACGCAGTACAATGGCTGACCCTGCGCTCTGACTCCAAACAAGCTGGGATGTACAGAGAAAGAAGTACATTGTACTGTACATGTGTATCTGTATATACACTGATCAGCCATAACATTAAAACCACCTCCTTGTTTCTACACTCACTGTCAATTTTATCAGCTCCGCTTACCATATAGAAGCACTTTGTAGTTCTACAATTACTGACTGTAGTACATCGGTTTCTCTACATACTTTTTTAACCATCTTTCACCCTGTTCTTCAATGGTCAGGACCCCCACAGGACCACCACAGAGCAGGTATTATTTAGGTGGTGGATCATTCTCAGCACTGCAGTGACACTGACATGGTGGTGGTGTGTTAGTGTGTGTTGTGATGGTACGAGTGGATCAGACACAGCAGCGCTGCTGGAGTTTTTAAACACCGTGTCCACTCACTGTCCACTCTATTAGACACTCCTACCTAGTTGGTCCACCTTGTAGATGTAAAGTCAGAGACGATCGCTCATCTATTGCTGCTGTTTGAGTCGGTCATCTTCTAGACCTTCATCCGTGGTCACAGGATGCTGCCCACGGGGCGCTGTTGGCTGGATATTTTTGGTTGGTGGACTATTCTCAGTCTAGCAGTGACAGTGAGGTGTTTAAAAACTCCAGCAGCACTGCTGTCTCTGATCCACTCATACCAGCACAACACACACTAACACACCACCACCATGTCAGTGTCACTGCAGTGCTGAGAATGATCCACCACCTAAATAATACCTGCTCTGTGGAGGTCATGTGGGGGTCCTGACCATTAAAGAACAGCAGGAAAGGGGGATAACAAAGCATGTAGAGAAACAGATGGACTACAGTCAGTTATTGTACTATTATAAAACCATAGTGTAGCAGCCTTCATCCTTTTGAAAAGGCTTTCCACAATAGTAAACTGTGTCATTGGGAATTTGTGCCTAATCCTTTTTCAGTCAAAAGAACATTTGAGGGGTCAGGCTGTGCTGTCGAACAAGAACATGCAGAATTGATCAAAAACTCTTGCAATATGTGCAAGAAAACCAACAACAGTGAGTAACTCCAGAGCTGATCCGATCAGAGATGTGAGATTTCTGACCCAGCAGACCAAATTCTGCAAGTTTCTTACAAATACTTTCTGTTCTTCTGTAAAGAGGAGCGTTCGTCTCCTGCACTCTGGGGAAAATCCACAAGTTACAACAGTTGCACCAATAATGTGCACAGCTCTTTTCCATTTGTATAACATCTACACCTACTCACATCGTCTCCTCTCTCGTTTCTGCATCGTCTGAGTGGATCTCACTACGCCCCCGCACCCACATCTTGGTACCTTGGAACAGCCTGCCAATCTCCCACTCCTACCTCCTTCATCTGATACAGCGAGAATGTGGCCAATCTCGACTCCCACTCGCGAGAAAGACGACTGACCTTCTTTCCTCGGCAAGGCCGGATCATGATTAATCTCTCCACAAGACAAGTGGCTCGACTTGGCTGACGATCCGAAGCAATATAATTCTCCTCAGGCAGACGCTGTTTTTCTCTAAAACACACCTGATGGACAAACATTCTCCCGCTCTTATGTAGACGCATTAGGCAAATGGGTTGGAAAGTATTTTTTTTGGACGCTGAATCACCTGCTTCATCTGATGCATTTGTATTTGAATCGAATCCATCTGCAAATCTGAGAAGCTCTTATTGATGAATTCACAAAAAGCTCCAGGGTGACTAAGTGAAAACGAAAACACACAGTTGAGGACAGAAAAATGCATTTAGGTTCTTTTATAAGCTTATCACGTGTTTTCTAAAATTCTGCATATTAAAAATAAACACAGAGCAATTTGGAAGCTGCTGCAACACAGAGGACACTGTCCATGGTCTACTGTACAGAGGATGCAAATACCGGCTTTAAAATTGGTGCCTCAATTCTCAAATCTTTGGTAGTGTAAAGCTCACTTGACAGTGAACAGTGATACCCATTTTACAGTGGCTTCTAAGCAGGTTCTTTAATTACATCTGCACAACAAATTTCCTCCCAGCATAAGCTGACAACTTGCGTCAAACTAGCCCTATTTATACGATCAAAGAGAATTCACCAGCTTCATCAGAATCACATATGTGTTCGTTTTAAGTGTGTTAGAAGTGGGTTTGACTGGAAGTCCAGGCACCAGCATCCAAAACACAACCTTATAAATAAGGTAAGAAACAGGCAGCAGGTCCAGCGATCATCAAACATCTATAACAGAGACCAGGCAAGAATCTTAATCAGTAAACTAGGGCATAGCTAGAGCTGAAATACACTCAGAGTTGCCAGGTCCAGCGAATATATACAGTCCCAAGTCTGTCTAGAACTCACTCTGTAGAAGCTGAAACTAACCCAAAATCTGAGGTGTTACGGACATTTGAAGAAAACTAAAATGGCAAAAGAACTAGGCATAACATTATGACTATCTCTTCATCATGGCACCTGTTAGTGGGGGGGATATATTAGGCAGCAAGTGAACATTTTATCCTCAAAGTTGATGTTAGAAGCAGGAAAAATGGGCGAGCGTGAGGATCTGAGCGAGTCTGACGAGGGCCAAATTGTGATGGCTAGACGGTTAGGTCAGAGCATCTCCAAAACTGCAGCTCTTCTGGGGTGTTCCCAGTCTGCAGTGGTCAGTATCTATCAAAAGTGGTCCAAGGAAGGAACCATGGCAAACCGGCGACAGGGTCATGGGCGGCCAAGGCTCAGTGATGCACGTGTGGTTCGATCCAACAGACGAGCTACTGTAGCTCAAACTGCTGAAGAAGTTCATGCTGGTTCTGATAGAAAGGTGTCAGAATACGCAGAGCATCAGTTTGTTGCGTATGGGGCTGCAAAAGGGAGACCAACACAATATTAGGAAGGTGGTCATAATGTTATGCCTCATCTGAGTATGTCTTTGGTACCTCTTCTAGCAATCTATATAATTTGTTTGTTTGTTTGTTTATTAGGATTTTAACGTCATGTTTTACACTTTGGTTACATTCATGACAGGAACGGTAGTTAGGTAGGTTATATCGAACACAGTCATGGACAATTTTGTATCTCCAATTCACCTCACTTGCATGTCTTTGGACTGTGGGAGGAAACCCACATGGACACGGGGAGAACATGCAAACGCCCCACCTGGGGATTGAACCCAGGACCTTCTTGCTGTGAGGCGACAGTGCTACCTACTTAGCCACTGTGCCGCCGGCAATCTATATAAAATGTATATGTTTAGAGTGATATTATTACTATTATTATTCGAGTTAGCATTTGACTATATCATTATATTATTAATAATATTATTATTCCTTTATAATAATTTCATATTTCATTCAAAAACATTTGATAATATCAAAAGGACTAAATGTGACTTGTACTCACTCCTTTCTGTTCTTTTCCTCTCCTGTACCCTCTGGCTCTCTTTATTTGTTAATTTTATTTGTTTGATTAATTTAATTCCTGATTAGAATTCAAGATTACCTTAAAATCTATTTTAAACATTTACACAGTCAATTCCATCTGCTTTTTGTTGTCATTCGAGCTGAAGTATACTTGTATGCTATTTTCTGTCGTCTCTTCTTTCGTGCCTTTTCAAGACCTATTTACAGTCTTAAAGCGTTTTCTTGTGAACATTTCTCTCATGTTCCTCAGTAAATGCTAAATAGATGTTTATTTTAATTTTGTAATGTTTGTAATGTTAGCTTTCTGACGGCTATATTACATTTAACATGTGCAAACTCTCAATTTGGAGGTAAAACAGCAAACCTGGCAACTCTGAAAACACTTTACCAATCAAACCAAATAATACGCTCAGTGAACACAGTACACACACAAGTAACACTGTGATACTTAACACTGAAAAACAGAAACTTATGGACTTAAACGGGCAAGAAACACACGGTGTAAACTCAAAACAGCTAAAATTAATCAACATAATCAACTGACACAAAACTGGTGCAAAATAAAAAGCATAAACAGCGCTAGAACTCAATGGAACGAAAACGGGTGCGATCAGTACATGGTCAAACGGGAGCAGCCATCTTGCGCATGGGAACTGTAGTCAGGGTTAACTGTGTCATAATTTGGCTGAGGCAGCAGTAAAGCACTGACAAAAAAAGTGTACGTAAACTTTTAGGTTTTAAAAGATTCTAAACAAAAAGCTTGACATAAATGGAACAAAGTTCTAAAAACAATAACAGATTTTTGCCTCTCTGGCAAGTCTGAGCTCAAACCGAAACCATTAATCAACAACAAAAAAACTTGCAATAAATCTTTTACTTCATAATCAAAATTTGCAGTGCAGTGCAGAATTTGATTGTCTTACGCAAACAATGGGCACAAAGCTGAATTACCACCCCGAACAGGGCGGCAGTCTATTCACTTACTTCCACAGAGGGGACACATTCAGCAGCCCATCCATCTTCAGCAGTTTTGGCGGAGACGGGAGGAAAACAGACTACCCAGAGAAAACCCACGAGGATACGAAGAGATCATGAACTTATTACAAGGATCAAACCAAGATCGTCAGGACCCATAAGGCTGTGTGACACTCACTCTTATTGATATAGAGTTGTATGGAATTCAGACTATAACAGACATGCCACCAAATTTTGGAGTGTGTGTGTGAGTGTGTGTGTGTGAACTTGTTTGTATACGTTTACATTTTTACATTTTTCTGCATTTAGCAGATGCTTTTTATCCAAAGCGACTTACAGTATTGTGACAGTATATTATCTAAGCAATTAAGAGTTAAGGGCCTTGCTCAGGGGCCCAACAGTGGCAACCTGGAAGTGGTGGGGCCTGAACCAGCGACCTTTCAATTACTAGTCCAGTACCTTAACCACTAGACTACAACTGCCCTTTATGTTTAAAAGAGAACTTGTGAGTTCAGGCACTTAACATTCTTTTTTAGCCATATGGTGCATACTGGGACTTACACTATATGACCAAAAGTATTCGGACACCTGACCATGAGCTTGTCGGACATCCCGTTTCACAAACAAATGCTTTTAAAATAGAGTGACCTCTACTTAATGTGATATTTTCAGCTATAACAAGGTTTCTCAGAAGATTTTAAACGACTATGTCTGTGGGAATTTGTGCCCATTCAGTTAAAATAGGACAGAATTTGTATGGATGGGCATTGATTTGGGTCCAGTTCATTCCAGAGCTGTTGAGTGGGGTGCTGAGGAGGTTAGCGCTCTGTGCAGTGCAGAAAAGGGCCTTCCCTAAACGGTTGCTGCGAAGTCGGAAGCATATAATTTCCTTCTATAATTATTGTGTTGTGGCTGAACCACACAAATCGAACCATCCTGAGGGGTGTCCCAATACTTTTGTCCTCTCAGTGTATGTGAAGTCGTGTTGACGCTTCACCCAGCAGCGCTTCAGGGTCCAGTAAGCAAAACTCACATTTAACCGCTTTGGCATTTCTAGGTTACGTTCTCCTTTAAATGTAAAATCGGCATCCCATGATGCAGCACTGGAACTTTATCTTACATAACGCGCTGATGGAAAGGTCAGCAGACGGCAGGATGCCCGCTACACCAACCGCCGAGAGAGGAGCTCCACTTAAAGTGAACATTATTCCAAGAGGCTTCTCATTAAACGTGTCCTGGAATTATATAATAATAATTATATACATAATACTGAAATATAGGTGTAACGGAAAAGATGGAGTCTAGATATTAACAAAAATAAATAAATTAATTAATAAATAAAGACAGTGTCAGAAAATCCTACAAACCCAATTCTAGAAAAAATGGGACAGTAGGTACCATGCCAATAAATACAGGACGCAGTCTTTGTTTATATGATGTATTTAGATATTAGATATAGATATTTAATATGTTATCTAACCAACACAGGCCCTCGAGTGGTGATGCAGTGTATTAGCCAACCCAGGCCCACTAGGATCAGGGTTCGAATCTCATCGGTGCCTGGGCTGGCATCTACAGTGCCACGATTGGCTCTGTCTGGGAGGGAGGGGTGATGGCCAAAGCCCTTCCTTGTGCCCAGTGTTTTACGGTGACACCGGATCCGCCACGTCCGGTTTCACAATAAAGCATTTTTGTAAACAAATCAGGCTCAGGTCTCATCATTTACGACCCCCCGTACCCAGAACCCTCATTTCGCCAGCGCCCCAGCTTCTGTAATTAAACATTAAACCTATAATGAGTTCTCATATCTAAATGGCGAAGGGTCTGAGCAGTGCAGCAGTCGTCTGGCCTGGCATCTACAGAGTCATGATTGGCTATGTCTGGGAGAAAATGAAGGGGTGGGGTGGCCAAAGCCCTGCCCTGCGCCCAGTGTTTCACAATGAAACCGGACCCACTGCAACCCTGACCAGGAAAAAGTGGTTGATGAAAATGAAATGAAATGAAAGGTTGCCAGGTGTTCAGGTTGTAATACAGCAGGGTTTGTGTTCAAGAGGTTACAGAATCATCCTGCACTTTTTTAGGGCTCAAATCTGGCAACCGGTGTTCTTATTTATTAGGACGTGTTACCTGTCTGCTTTGATGAAATTCCTAAATGTTTTAAACCTTCACAAATAAACACGGATGAGACAAAAACACTAAAACAAAATATTCGATTGTACTTGTAATAATTTATAACGCATTTACAAAATACAAATGTGTTTTTAGGGACTTAAAACTTAGGGTTGAGATTTGTAAATGAATATATTCATTGTACCATTCATTTACCAGGGCTTTATCCTGATCAGGGTCACAGTGGGTCCAATTCAATGAAAGAAAGGCAGGAAACACCTCTCATACACATGCACACACAATTTCTAGTAGCTCCAATTAGCCTGACTGCATGACTTTACTGATGTGGGAGGATACCGGAGCACCCAAAGGAAACCCACACAGACGCTGGGAGAACATGCAAACTACACACAGAAAGGACCCTGAATGATCGAATTCAGGCCCTTCTTGGTGTACGGCAACAGAGCTACCCAGTGCACGCTTAATGTTGCAAGTAAAGTAGTTTTGCATGTTCTCACCTTCCACCTCAGAGCAGCTTTTCTACTTTATTTAAGTGTGTGTGTGTGTGTGTGTGTGTGTGTGTGTGTGTGTGTGAATCCCTGTGAAGCATCAGAGCCACATTCAAGAAACAATCCTACTTTTCCCCCAGTGATTCTAAATGGTCCTGGATTTACTGCAGCCCAGACCAGGAGGAGAAAATGAATTGATCTGCATGGATTATTTTAATAGTTTCCACTTTACGTTCTGCGCTCTCTCCAGGAAAACCGCCGCGCTAGCTTTGCTTCGGTGCCGTTTTACACGAGCTCGTCGATGCTTTTGATTCCTGCGTGGCGTCCCTGTAAAAAATTATAAATGACTCTGGGCTTCGGCGACACGATAAAGTAAAGCGCCAATGAGCGCTTATCAGCCCGAGCAACAATACGTGCTGGTTCTCTTCTAAGAACTCCATGTCAAGGCCCATTTTGTGTCAAGGCCTGTATTATCGATTCAGCTGCCATTTTTAATGGGATTTTTCACATTTCCAGTCTGAACGAAGCCCGGACGTCACGGAGCGTCGCCGTTCCGAACGGACAGCTTACGAACGCATTACCTCGCGGCTCTGCGGCAGCGGGAACGGCTCGTTTTTAACGCGTATGGAAACAGTAATTGTGTCTTTCCCCACAGGAACTGGAAATTGACATGCTCTGGAGAACCGGCGACTAATTATCTTTGAGAAGAGCAGCGATATAAAATACTCGCTTCTAACCGGGGTTTATTACATATCATTACTGTGAGCCAGGCCTGCACATCAATCCACACACACACACACACACACACACACAATATGGCCGGACTGCACACAATAAAGCATTTTTGTAAACAAATCAGGCGCAGGTCTCATCATTTACGACCCCCTGTACCCAGAACCCTCATTTCGCCAGCGCCCCAGCTTCTGTAATTAAACATTAAACCTATAATGAATTCTCATTTATCTAACTGGCGAAGGGCTCGGATCTAAAGCTTTCTAAATAGAGCCTCGCGGGAGGCCCGGCTGACCCTTTGAAGCCATAATTACTGCTGCTTTCAGAAAAAAGAGATGACAGAAATATAGGAAGAGGAAAAAAACAGGCGGGCACAGAGGTCTTAGTTAGTGTTGGAAGCGTATTCTGTCTGAAATTGCTTTCACATCCTAAATAAACAAAAACAAAAATAGTTGTTTTTCTCATTTTAAAACCAGATCTGTTCTTATTTTGCTTTCTAAATGTATTTACTTTGCTAAAACTGTATCTGTTGCATAAAAGCAATAAAACACACAGGGTCACGTATAAAATCCCGGCTGTAATAATGTACCATAATGACTATATAACATATTCATTTTAATATTTATTGTTTCTGTAATAACAACAGCTAAACCCAATTGCATAACACTTCCTCTCCACTGGTGCTGACCCCCGTCCCGATTGAGGAGAGCAAACTGACACACGCCCCTACCGACACGTGTGCTGAATCCGACTGCATCTTTTCACCTCCACGAGGAGAGTTCATATGCGGATCAGCTTTGTGTACGGAGAGCCACACCCTGATTACATTATTCCTGGACATTATTCCTGGTGCAGAAGCCATTAATCAGCCAGTAGAGGTCGTAAGTGCATCAGTTATGAGAGTCTCCCTTCCCTGTATGAACAACAGCCAATCGCTGTTCATGTAGGCGTCCAGCCCAACCGGATGGTAGAGCTGAGTTTCGAACCGACAAGTTTGAAATGTCAGCTCTGGTGTGTTAGTGTATTTTACCGCTGTGCCACCTGAGCGGCTAAACGTCTGTTTGTTGTATAATGCCGAGTGTTAAAAATTCTCTATAATAGCATCTATCTATCTAGTATCTATCTATCTATCTATCTGTCTGTCTGTCTGTCTGTCTGTCTGTCTGTCTGTCTACCTACCTACCTACCAACCTACCTACCTACCTACCTATCTATCTACCTAATGTGACTGATAAGGCACGTTAGCAGATGTTACTATATACTGTATATATACATAAAGAATTCCTTTAGTGTGTATTTATACTGTTAGACACATTAAAAAGCAGCTTGTTTGTATTTATACATAATTTGTGTAACGTCTGTAAAACACCTACAACGTAATCTGTTAAATTAACTCGCGTACAACACGCTAGCTCACCACAGCTCAAGTTCTACAGTTTGAATGTCAGTTCTGCTATCAGCCGACCGGGCGTTCACACAGACACAACCAGTGGGGGGCAATGATGGCTGAACAGGGATTCCTCATAACTTTTGGAATTGTGACGTCTTCTGGCTCTCCGTGCGCGATACACATCTCCATATGAACACACCTCAGGCAGGTGAACACAGATACGACTAGATACAAAAATACAAAAATCTTATTTAATTCAGCAGGAGTTAAAAAAAAGAGATCTGGCAACCTGGCTCAGTTACACGGCTGCACTGATTTGCATCTGGTTTTGGTAGGCGGAAGAATTGAGCTGCAAAATCAGCAGCAGTAATAACATTATACGTAACAACAGACGTACAACATTATAGTCACCTTTTTACATCCTTTTTAGGCAACTTTAACACTTTCAGCGCAATTCTGTGAGTCAAAAAAGGCGCAATGCGAGTCTTCGTGATTCATGCTTTTTACAGATAACACTCAGGATGTTCGTGCAGAACAGCTCAGCCGTCGTCGTGCAGACATCGACGTATAAATAATAAACTGTTCACGACAGGCTTTTTGTCAGTAATAATCATAATTGCATATTCAGAGCCGGCGTCGGGTTTAAAATGTGAAAACAATAATAAATAAGGACGCATTAACGTACCATTAGTGTGAGAGCGTTTCAACCAGGAGCTTCTGCAGAGGAGTCGCTTTTACTTGTAATAATGTCTCGTTAATGTAGCCTGCAGAAACAGAGACCTGAGTGTGTGTGTGTGTAGGTGTGTGTAGGTGTGTGTGTGTGTGTGTGTGGTTCGGCTGTCAGTCGGCTTGTCTTTTTTCACTTCATTATACTGTCTATTATAGTCTGTGAGCCTCAATTATTCCCTGCTCGTCCCGCTAAGCCGCCCTAATTAAAAGCCTCCTCATTTTGCATTAATATGGCTTTATTAATTTATTTACTTTGCTGGAAACGCTTCCGTCAGTTTCACTTACGTCTGCATGTATGGAAAATAATGAGGGGGATCCTGCACTTCTGCTTCATGGACTGGACAAAAACGCTAGTCCTTTACATCCTATTAAACATGCATTAAATAGCAAAACACCTTCAGATTATTCAGTTCAGGGTTTTCAACCATGCCCGTAAATAACAGGTGCATAACAACAATTATATAGAATTAATAATGTGCTTTTAATTTGTAGTCCTGCTTTAATTCAACAATGTCTTCTTAGAACTAAATGGGCACAATTCCCTCAGACACACTCCAAAATCTTGCAGAAAGCAAAAATTGCCTCTATGACACGGCTGCAGGGTGCAAATCACCTCACCGCTGAACAAAAACAGAACAAATGACCCCCAAGACTTTTGGGATAATATTCCAGGACTGAAGAGTCAAAGGTGGAACATTTTGAAAGACCTAGGTCCTGTTATATCAACAGTGAAACATGGTGGCGGTAGTGTGACGATCTAGGGCTACTTTGCTTCTACAAGACCTGGACAACAATCCTGAAGGAGAACATCCACTCCAACAGTTTGTGACCTAAAGCTCAAGCAAAGAGTCAAAGTGCTTCTTAAATCCTGTTGAGATGTAATCTCTGTGCCAAAATAATGCATGGTGGTGGTGTGTTAGTGTGTGTTGTGCAGGTATGAGTGAATCAGACACAGCAGCGCTGCTGGAGTTTTTAAATACCGTGTCCACTCATTGTCCACTCTATTAGACACTCCTACCTAGTTGGTCCACCTTGTAGATGTAAAGTCAGAGACGATCGCTCATCTATTGCTGCTGTTTGAGTCGGTCATCTTCTAGATCTTCATCAGTGGTCACAGGACGCTGCCCAAGGGGCGCTGTTGGTTGGATATTTTTGGTTGGTGGACTATTCTCAGTCCAGCAGTGACAGTGAGGTGTTTAAAAACTCCAGCAGCGCTGCTGTGTCTGATCCACTCATACCAGCACAACACACACTAACACACCACCACCATGTCAGTGTCACTGCAGTGCTGAGAATGAGCCACCACCTACATAATACCTGCTCTGTGGTGGTCCTGTGGGGGTCCTGACCATTGAAGAACAGCATAAAAGGGGGCTAACAAAGCATGTAGAGAAACAGATGGACGAGTCAGTAATTGTAGAACTACAAAGTGCTTCTATATGGTAAGTGGAGCTGATAACATGGACAGTGAGTGTAGAAACAAGGAGGTGGTTTTAATGTTATGGCTGATCGGTGTTTACTAGGTCTTTCAGTGGAACATTCCTGGAGAAGTATATCATTAACTACGATTAATAATAAGGAGGAGTGTCCACATACTTTTGACCCTACACTTAAATACTAATATTTATAATTCTGATTTAAAAGTACGATTGATTTGATTCATGTCAGTGAAAAACAGAACAGCAGGACACATTTCATTCAGACTGTTTTTCTTATTGCTTGTTTACTGTCATTTTTTTTTTTCCAGAGCTGCTCTTGTTTGTTTGGAGGATTGAGAGGAAGGTGCCCAGACATGTTTGCAAAAACACTTTTCAACACCGACACCCCCCCCCCCCCCCCCCCCCCAAAAACAAATCGAAAGTTAAACAAAAACAGGGAACAGTAATAAAATCTGACAAATTAAAATATTGAAACTGTGTCACGAGCATGCATGCACCCCCAACAGATAAACAAAACAAAAATGAACGTGTATATTTATATTACTAGTTTAGTTGGGTTCATTTAGCACAATGGTGGAAGCTATGCTATGGGTACCAGCAGTTCTGGGGTTCGAATCCCAGGCTGGGCTCACAAATACGGAAGGCGCATGGTTACATTTAAATTTTTGGCATTTAGCAGACGCTTTTATCCAAAGCGACTTACAGTACTGTGACAGGATACAGTCTGAGCATTTGAGGGTTAAGAGCCTTGCTCAAGGGCCTAACAGTGGCAACCTAGCATTGGTGGGGCTTGAACCAGCGACCTTTTGATTACTAGTCCAGTACCTTAACCGCTAGGCTAAAGCTGTCCTACTAGTGTTACATGAAACTAGTCATAAGAGGGATACATCAGTGCACCCTCAGTGCAGGTCCCAAGCCCAGATAAATAGGAGTGTTGCATCAGGACGGGCATCAGGCATAAAAACGGTGCCAAATTAAATATAAATAAAGGAGCGACCACAAGGAATTACAGATCTGCACTTATTTTAAACTACAGTCCAGCTTAGAGAACGTGAGGAACAGTGTGTGCAAGTCTGTCGCTGTTAATGATAAGAACACAGAGGTTCCTATATTGGTGATATTAGATTGTTTATAGGAGGGTGACAAAGTGTACAGAGCAACAGATGTGCTCCAGGCAGTAAATGTATACCCACGTCTGTAGCTAAAAGCCAGACGTAGCTTATAAAACAATCAATAAATATACGCACCAGATTCGTGATATAAAACCAGCCGTGAGAGGAAGGTGCAGCGTCTGCAGGTTTGCTATAGAACCTGATGCTAACGTGCTCTAGTTTTATAAAATAACACGCTCAGGGTTTTCGTCTGATAAATGAGTCTCGCTATCATGGCGACTACTGCGCTAGAGTTACAACCACTGTTCGAATTAGCATGGAGGGATTGTGGGGCTCTGACCCTCTTAAGAGGTAAACACAACCGTCAAAGGGGTATTAATTAGTTAGCTAAACTCTGACTTCAAGCTAAACTTAAAAACTAGCTGATGTTAGCATTTATACATATGTAGTAGACATAATGTAATTAAGAAACTCTGATAGAAATAAAGTGTTTTAAAGAAGCTAGATAGCTGCTAACATTAGCAACAGTAGCATACACCTTCTCTAATAAAGATTCAACCAGAAATGGGAGTAAAAGCAGGCAGATGAGATGAGAAACGGTACGGTCCACCGTCTGAAATCATATTCTTCCATTCTTAGGGTGTATTTGTACCCACTGTTACCACTCATTTAAGTTAGAAAGGAATAAATAAAGATATACAGTCGACCCTTGAGCTACGAACCGTTTACCATACGAACATTTGGGGTTACGAGCGATCTTTTTCAACGTAACGTATGGACAAATTTTGGATTACGAACCGGAATTCGCGAAACGTGACGTCATGAACAAGTTTACTCCGACCGTCTCTCTCTCTATCTCTCTCTCTCTCTCTATATATATATATATATATACTGTATATACAGTGAGCGAACATTCGGACAGCGGACTGTGTTTTTTTCGGTGTTTTCTTTATATTTTGTAAAATTCTATAGGAATATGAGTTATTATTGTTTCTGGTAGATACATTTTATTAAAAAAAGAAGGAAATGTATTATGGTGTATGGTACAGCACACGTACTGTACTGAAATGTGATGTGTGTTTATGTACAGTACTACTGTGTATTGTTTATTATTGTTTATTACAGGAATGTCTATTCTATAATGTAAGATTTAAGGGAGAATATACTTGTATTTATAACAAAAAAGAGCATTTAAGACATTAGAAAGGTTAGGTGGGGGGGGTTGGGAGGTCTGGCACGGATTAATTTTGTTTACATTATTTCTTATGGGAAAAATAGGTTTAACTAACGAACATTTTGACTTAAGAACAGCCCTTCAGAACCAATTAAATTCGTAAGTCAAGGGTCTACTGTATCTCTTTACTTGGTTATCATATATATAGTGAATATCCAGTCTGCAGGGAAAAAAAAGTAGCTTACAAACATCTATGCCTGCGTTCCAAACATCATTCTAAAAAATAAATAGAAATACAGGTCACATCGTCTTTAAGCGTACACGAAACCTGACATCATGATCGGTATAAACGCTGCGTGTTTGTGTTACGCTGCAGATTCTAGCCGAGAGAAACCGAAGCTTTGCAGTTGCTGATCGTCTAATGGAACCTGTATGAACCGCCTTACGAAATCTCAAAATCTACATAACATAACGGCGTTTAGACCTCATCCAGACAGCTGGGATCTTCCCACTCTGGCTAAACGCATTTTCCTGCGACCAAGTGATGCAGATTTATGAAACTGATCTCGTGTATAGAGTTCTGAGTGGAATTAAACTAAACTGATTTGCTTCTCTCAGCGGGGGAGGAAAGTGTCAGGGATTTATTTCATATGGAAGTGAACGACGTGGTGACGCCATGAACCTGGGCACTGGGTTCAGTCCCTGGAACTGTAGGGGAGTTTCTTACAGTGCCTCCCTGCTCAAACGTATATTTGTCCATTGGCTTTATATACTTGAATATATGTTTACCCTTTTAGTGTACTGTAAAATGTGCTTTATTTTAGCATCGTGGCTCAAGAAAATGTGTATTTGTTTCCAAATGTTGCAGAAAGCAATGCATTATATTGTTTTTACAATTTTATTCCTGCATTTTCTCCCTTTTGCTTCCAATTTAGTCGTTGCCAATTAGTCTTCCTTTGTTGTGGACCCTCCAACGTGTGCGCGGCCCACTGACCCCTTCTTATTTGGCCGTACTTCGGTGGATTTGCACACAGAGAGTCACGCACTGATCTCCACGTTCCTCCATCTCTGTACAGGCGCCTCGGGCTACTAACCAGGGTCCTTACACAGCGTAAAAGACCCCGCCCGAATTTTAAGTCCGGATTTTTCCCACCCAGCAGACTGGGCACCCAAAACATTGCACTATTAAGCTTTTATGTTAATCGCAAACAATAATAAGCTCCATCCTGCTTTTATTGAAGCAATAAAAAGCATCTTACCCAGGACGCCGACGCGGAAGTTGAGCGTGATGACGATGACGTTGCCGTAGCTGGCCAGCACGCTGCCGTCGATCATGTTCCCCGTGCCCTCCATGTAGGATCCTCCGTGAATGTAGACCATCACAGGTTTGGCGCCCGTGTCTCGGATGTCTGCAAGAGTGGCTACGATTAAACCTGCTCACTGTGGGCACTAAAAAAGTAAAAAACCTCAACACGCGACCCTCTCAGATACCAGGCGTCAGACGCCGACGTGTAAGGGTTCGACCTGATCGAACGCTACACGTTTGATCGTCTTTGTCGGATAGCAGATTTTAACAATGGAAACGGAGGAGCATGCTGATTTTTCCTGCTACGGAATTAATTGCACTAATAAGCGCAGCTGAAAACGCATTAAAATGAGTAAATAATAATAATATTAATAACATATACAAGGCCACGGTTGAAAAGGGCTGCAGGGCTGTTTTGACAGGCGTGAATCTCTGTCTTGCTGTTTGGCCCCGAGTGTTGGCACAGATAGTCTGGGCACACATTCAAACCCTTTTATATATTGTATGTGTAGTTGCCATGGCTACTGCAGACGGAAAAATTCCCAAATCCACACGGAAAATAAATAAATAAAACAAAATAAATAAATAAACACGCCGAACAGCAAACCGGCTTCATCCTTCTATCAAATATCACATTTACAGATGTTTAAGCAGGACGTCTCGGTACGTTTGAGTCAAAAACATTTAAACATTTGGAGTTTATTTGTTTTTAATTGATATAATCTGGTACTCTGGTATCTTAGAGAGCCGAGGTGTAAAAAAAAGGAAAGAAATACAATCTAGGCTGACGTATACGCATCTCACACGAGAGAGACGAGAGTGGATCATGAGAGAATGAAAAAGAGGAGAATGAAAGATCTCCTGTGCCGGTGAGGCACAGGACACTCAGACTAATGGAAACAGAGAAAGAGACACAGAGGAAACGAAAGACGGACAAAATAACGAGGTGGAGAGAAGAAAGAAGCGTTATTAGTCATGTCAGTGTTATCAGGAACCTCTTTTGTTTGAACCTGAACAAAGACTCGCACGTTTTAAAACATCGGACCCGATCGGTCCTGTCGCCTGATCTCAGTTTTATTATTTTGTTACGCTGCACGTGGTACGGAAACCTCCAGCACCGGGAAACCAGAACTTGTTTTAACTAACGCTGGCCAAAGGTTTCACTTAAAGTGCCAAGGGTTTCTATTTTCCAGTTTCTGGAACCAACTGGACATAATGGAACTTGAGGGCACAGCTAGAATTACAGCTGGACACCAACTTTACCAGTACCAAATGAACCCTTTAAATTTTATATCAAAAGGACCTGATGGTAAAACTGCACACACACACACACACATGCACACTACAGGTACTAAGTCCAAGCAATTGAGGGTTAAGGGCCAACAGTGGCAATCAAGCAGTGGTGAAGCTTAAACCAGTAACCTTTCGATTACTAGTCCAGTACCTTAACCTCTAGGCTGGTACTTCGCCGGGTGTGGCTAGCAGCACTGTTAATCTGGTTTGTTACCATCACACTGTCCAGTACTTTATCCATTAGCCACCAGTGCACTTCCAAAGATTCCAGTTTAAGTCTGAGTACCAAACGTTCCAGTTCCAGTAATGTGGCTGCCAGTTTTAGTACCAGTGCTGCCATTTTTATCTTATCTATCCTATCCTACTGTCCTATTCTGTCCTGTCCTGTCCTACCCTACCCTACCCTACCGTCTTGTCCTATCCTATCCTATCCTATCCTATCCTATCCTATCCTAAGAGCCTTGTTCAAGGGCCCAACAGTGGCAACCAAGCAGTGGTGGGGCTTGAACTGGTAACCTTTCGATTACTAGTCCAGTACCTTAACCTCTAGGCTGGTACTTCGCCGGGTGTGGCTAGCAGCACTGTCTGCATCTGGTTTGTTGCCATTACACTGTTCAGTACTTTATCTATTAGCCACCAGTGCACTTCCAAAGATTCCAGTTTAAGTCTGAGTACCAAACGTTCCAGTTCCAGTAATGTGGCTGCCAGTTTTAGTACCAACGCTACCCTACGCTACCCTACCCTATCCTATGCTATCCTATCCTATCCTATCCTATCCTATCCTAGGATCCTATCCTATTCTACTGTCCTATCCTATCCTATCCTATCATCTTATCTTATCTTATCTTATCTTATCTGTCTTGTCCTGTCCTGTCCTGTCCTGTCCTGTCCTGTCCTGTCCTGTACTAGTACCCTACCCTACCCTACCCTACCCTACCCTACTATCCTTTCCTGTCCAGAGAGAAAAATCGGTTCATTTTTTTCAGTGTCTGTTTTACCACCACTTTATCCTGGTCAGGGTCGCAGTAAGTCTGATTTATTGGACGAAAGGCAGAAAACACCCCACACAGGTCGACAATCCATCACAGGGCACACACACACACCTAGGTGGACTTTAGTACCTCCAATTAACCTGACTGCATGAGTCTGTGGAAGGAAACCCTCAGACACGGGGAGAACATGCAAACTTCACACAGATAGGACCCAGCCCGCTCCACCTGGGGATCGAACCCAGGACCTTGTTGCTGTGAGGCGACAGTAATATGAGTCTGATTATGGCTTTATCATTTTTTTGTATTAAAATGACGATACAGTTCCAGTTACTGATACTATTACTGTCACGTAATGGAAAAAGAACCAGAACCTGAAGAACCCAGAACCTCAAGTTGCATTGCGTCCAGTCTGGCCCAGTTTCAGTTTAGTTCTTCCACGTGCAGCGACTACAGTGAATCACTTCTACACTTCACAGTCCTAATAACGTAAAGCTGCCTGACACTTCTGAACAAAACACATCAGCAGAGATTCCCAGCATTTCCAAACTGTGCTGAGAAAAAAAAAACACACACACGGTTAAAAACAAGTTCGCACTGCATCATGGTCAGGATTCATCATTCTGCCCCAAAGAGAGAAAAAAAACATAAACAACTAGATAATGTGAACGAGATGAAGGTTGAGGAGTTCATCTTTATCCAAAATAAATACGTACGAATGTGTGGATGAGGAAGGTGAGGGGGTCTAGTAATGTGGCGTAATCACACACACACACACACACACACACTCACACTTTACTTCACAACCAACCATCTGTAAGCACTGATGCTGAACCAACCATTAACGTATTATTTCCTATTTCAGAACACCATGATTTACATACAGCTTGTGTGGTATTTTAAAAATAAAATACCTATTTGACCTCTGGGTGGCGCTCTCACATAAACCAAATCTGAGGCTTTAAAGCTGGACGAGGAACAGCCAAACTCTGCTATGAGGCTTCACAGCTGGACGAGGAACAGACAAACTCTGCTATGAGTCTTAAAGTCTAAACAAGGAACAGCTGAACTTTGCTACAAGGCTTAAAAACTGGGCGAGGAACAGCCAAACTTTGCTATGAGGCTTCACAGCTGGACGAGGAACAGCCAAACTCTGCTATAAGGTTTCACAGCTGGACGAGGAAAAGCCAAACTCTGCTATGAGGCTTAAGAACTGAACGAGGAACAGCCAAACTCTGCAATGAGGTTTAAAAACTGGGCGAGGAACAGCCAAACTCTGCAATGAGGTTTAAAATCTAAGCAAAAAAACAGCCAAACTGTGTTATGAGGTTTAAAATCTGAGCGAGGAACAGCCAAACTCTGCTATGAGGCTTAAAAACTGGGCGAGTCCTGTGGTCCTGTGGTTGTGTATTTTTTACTCCATCTGGCCCCCAACATACAAAGTATTGGGACACCTACACGTTCCACCTACAGGATCTTCAGGTCGATAGCTGTTTGCTCAACACACTCACCGATACCCAACAACCTTTAGCACAGCCGAAACCCTGGCACCCCCATCGCACCGTGCCATCTGGTTATTAGCGCACTCAGAGACCAGGCTGGCACTTTATCACTCAGTCTGCGCCATCCCGCACCCTTGTAAATCTCATCGGGACGCTCTGTACGGCGCGAGAGGCGCCGCTCGAGAGACAGCGGACAGTGTGGATTGAGAGACGAGCGCTGCCAACGCTAACAGCTGCTTTGCTTGACGAGCTGCATGTGAGCGGCTGCCATCAGTGTGAGTTCTGTCATGCAGGACGGGCATTGTTTGGGAGGGAGGGCATATGCCACAGTCTGGGGGTGGCGACCAGTGTATTCTGCACTACACACACCCAAGCCGAGGGCCAGCCAAACTCTTCTATGAGGCTTAAAAACTGCACTAGGAACAGCCAAATTGTGCTGTGAGGTTTAAAATCTAAGAAAGGAACAGCCAAAGTGTGCTACAAGGTTTAAAACTAAGAGAGGAACAACCAAACTGTGTTACGAGGCTTAAAAACTGGGCGAGGAACAGCCAAATTTAGCTATGCCAGCGATGAGGCTTAAAAAACTGAACTTGGAACAGCAAAATGGTGCAATGAGGTTTAAAATCTAAGCAAAGAACAGCCAAACTGTGTTATGATGCTTAAAAACTGAACAAGAAACAGCCAAACTGTGGTATGAGGCTAAAAAAACTAGATGAAGAACAGTCGAACTTCGCTATGAGGCTTGTCTACTGAGCAAGGAACAGCCCAACTCTGCTACTAGGCTTAAAAACTGAACAAGGAACAGCCAAACTGTGGTATGAGACTTAAAAACTGGATAAAGAACAGTCAAACTTTGCTATGAGGCTTATCTACTGAGCAAGGAACAGCCAAACTCTGCTACGAGGCTTAAGAACTGAGCGAGGAACAGCCCAACTCTGCTATGAGGCTTTAAAACTGGGCGAGGAACAGCCAAACTTCGCTATGAGGTTTAAAAATAGGGTGAGGAACAGCCAAACTCTGCTATGAGGCTTAAAAACTGGATGATGAACAGCCAAACCCTGCTATAAGGCATAAAAATAGATGAGGAACAGCCACATAAACGTAGTGGATTTGATGGCATTATTTTTAGTAGCATTTACTCCACACGTGCCTTAAACTTTTGCTCAGCACTGTATACGAAACAGGCGCAGGAACAAACCCGGGTGAGGACAGATTCAGATGTCGTGCTGCACCCTACGGCGCAGATTAGGAGGATCATCTGGGCTGTTTACCGAACATACGAAGAGCTCTGCCAAAATAGCTTTGGATGGCAGAGCGCTGGGCTGTAAATCTGTGCAGAGATTTACTCCTGCTGCCGAATGCCCACCGTCCAGCGATGGCGATATTTCGGCTGTACAAATCTGTCATCGGTGGGCATCTGACGGGCACCGTTTCCACGCGCCCCTCCCCAGCGCTGGCAGAGGCCAGACTTCAAAAGAGCGCGTGGAACCACCTGCCAGCGCGCTCAGCAACATCATATTTAATGCGCGTACGCCGCAGTGCCCGTCTGAATAAGTCGTCTTCTTCAAAGGTCACTTCCCTCCATCTGGCTCGGGGGCGGAGGTGTGAAATTTGGAGACAAATACACAAAAACTGGTGAACAGCTACACTGAGAGGGGTTTTAGTGAACCAAAATAAGGGGGGGTGGTCCCCAGATTTCCTCCCAATTTAGTCATATCCAATTACGCCTTTTCTACTAATGCTAGGTTTTGAGACAGACCCATAGTTAGTTAGTTACGCCCCCCTCGGTCAAAAGTAGACCTCCTCTTTTTAGCCCAGTTTTTAAGCCTCGTAGCAGAGTTTGGCTGTTCCTCACTTAGTTTTCAAGCCTTATATCAAAGTTTGGCTGGTCCTCGCCCAGTTTTTAAGCATTGTAGCAGAGTTTGGCTGTTCCTCGCCCAGTTTTTAAGCCACATAGCAGAGTTTGGCTGTTTCTCATACAGCTTTTTAAGCTTCTCGCCCAGTGTTTAAGCCTGGTAGCAGAGTTTGGCTGTTTCTTGCCTAGTTTTTAAGCCTCGTAGCAGAGTTTGGCTGTTCCTCACCCAGTTTTTAAGCCTCGTAGCAGAGTTTGGCTGTTCCTTGTCCAGTTGCTTTCTTACTAAATATTAAAGGGACAGCACATAATAGGCCAATCACTGATTGATGAAAAGATCTGGATTGCAACTGACCTTGTAGCAGGAAAGTCGCTTCCCCAAATTGTTGCCACAAACACCCGTACTCAACAACTAGGAGTGAAAGGCTGTCCATATAATTCTGTCCATATATTGTACAGTATAATCGCCTACTAGCATTTCTAATCTCCCTCCATCTACCTGAGCTGCAACGGCCGGAGTCGATTTTTCAATTCCTGACAGCAGGAAGTGGCCACAAACTGGCACACGGTGGTTTGAAACCACACTGAGGAACAGCTGGACATCAATGGAATCAATCCTAATCGCTGGACAGGCGCAGGAAACCAGTGCGGGGCCATCTTTGTTCTCATTAGGGAGAGAGACTCGAGCCAAAGCGTTGAAACGGGTAAAACGAGTCGAAGTGCTACTTCACAGCGTCACCATACGTTGTTCCCACGGCACCATGGCATCACGGCGTCATTTTACGACTCGCCGTCTCTATCAGCGCCCCTGAAGCTGCCCCAAATGTGACTGGAGGACACCTCAGCCCCCGCCCGATTTCATCAGGGTGCATCAAGCATGTATTAGGACCTATAACTAGATGAGGGGGGCACCGGAGTGAGTTACGGGGCTTTTTCTGCCCCCTAAACAGCACAAGATGAAGCGCCTGCCGAATCGGGGTGACAGCGTCTGGACAGGTCAGTCGTTTGGGCGGGGCGGCGCGATATTCTACAAAACAGAAAAGGTAAAGAGTCAGAGAGCAGAGAGTTTGGCTCATTTTAAAGCCCTGTAGAAGAATTTGGCTGTTCCTCGTCCAGTTTTTAAGATTCATAGCAGCCTAAAAATGCTATAACAGCAAAAGGACTTTGGCTGTTCCTCATTCAGTTTTAAGCCTCGTAGCAGAGCTTGGCTGTTCTTCGCCCAGTTCTTAAGCCTCGTAGAAGAGTCTGGCTGTTCCTCGTCCAGTTTTAACTACCGTTTGCTAGTGGGCGGGGCGGCGCGATATTCTACAAAATAGAAAATGTATAGAGTATAGAGAGCAGAGTTTGGCTGTTCCTCGTCAAGATTTTTGAGTCTCATAGAAGAATTTGGCTGTTCAGTCACACACTGATCTCCATTATGCCCCGTCTCAGTGCCGTGCCATCGATCAGCCAGCAGAGGTCGTAACTGCAGCAGTTATGAGGTAACACGATCTTTGAGGCAAGTCAATCGTCGTCCGTGTAGGTGCCCGGTCGTCCACAGCACTTAGTTTATGCTGCACCATTGATTTTTGGGAGCTAAGTATTTACGATCACATGATACAAACACACACATGAAGTTACTGTTCATTTTCTTTCGACTTTTGGAAAAAGACACATTTTTGAACAGGTTTTCTTTTCTGGTCTTAAAAAATGAGAATTTTTACTGTTCCTCTTAAAAACGTCAGTCCGACCTTCATCAAACAAATCACCGCAGCTCGCTGACGTCCGTCCTGTATCAACGTCAAGATAAAAAACTTGCCACCCTTTTTTTCCTCTATATTTTTTATAGCTCCATCTGTTTTAAAGACGGAACGATATAATAACTGTGAGCGCAGAATCATTTTAGCGCCGTTAAAGCTTCAGAACAGATTTGTAGTCGCTCTCTATTCAATTATCACTTTTAGAGGGCCGGACAATAAAAGTAGTATGTCTGTATTCAATTACTTTAGAGGAGGTAATAAAACGCAGCGACAAAATAAACAAGGTAAATAATCGCACCCGACACGTCAGACGTCCGTCCCCTCGGCCCCCCGGCTCGCGCCTCCGGTGTTCAGTTCTCGGCTTGTTTATCAGACGGCGGGTTCACGGAGGCGTTTCCTTCTGCTCCGGTCTGCACCGGGCCTGTAAAAACACGACGCGGTAACTAAACTAAGTGATAAAACCTGCGCCGGTCGGCTCGTCGTACAAACACCGGGATAAAACAAGATGCCGTCAAGGGTCAGATCGAATCCCTGCGCTATATCCACGCCTTGTTTCCAGCAGAACTGACCCCCCGGCTAGACACTCTGGGTCAGTCTGAAAACCTAGTGAGCTTCCTGAGTACTTTAGAAGGCTTATTAAGCTAACAGAGTTAGCGTTGGGCAATTTAAACCAACGCCCCGAGGCTACACAACCCGCTTGCATGCCTGCATTCTGCTCTGAGGTTTCTCTGGCTACCCTGAATCTTTCCACAATATTATGTACAGAAGATGATAAATTATTTGCAATCAGTTTACTTTTTTATTTTATTTTAGCTTGACTGATAAGCATACTAAGCTAATACAGTTAGCCTCAGGACATTCAAACCAACAAGCTGAGGCGATATATGCTGTGCTATCGGCCGGTCAGGCGTCTGCATGGACATGACTGGCTAGTGTTCGAGGTAGGAGGTGGCCGAAACAGCCTAGCTATTGGTAGGTGCACTTGTCAGTGCAGCTCACCAGCCCAGAAAACTGTGCCGAGTCTGGCAACCCAAATTAATCTTTGTTCTATGTCTGACTACACTCTCATGGACTTTCTACCCACGAATAACCAACAGCGGTGCATCCCCCCAAAATATGGTCTTTTAACTATGACGTTAGGGTGGATCAAAGGGAGTCGCATTAAGCAACTTGAATATACACATACACACACATATACAGATACACACACACACATACACAAACATACACACATACATACACACACATACCTATACACACATATACAGATACACACACACACATACACAAACATACACACATACATACACACACATACCCATACACACACACACACATACATACATACACACACAAACCCATACACACATATACAGATACACACACACACATACACAAACATACACACATACATACACACACATACCTATACACACATATACAGATACACACACATACACAAACATACACACATACATACACACACATACCCATACACACATATACAGATACACACACACATACATACACACACAAACCCATACACACATATACAGATACACACACACATATACAGATACACACAACCACATACACACACATACACGCATAAACACATACATACACACATACAGTACCTATACACACATATTCTGATACACACACACATACATACACACACAAACCCATACACACATATACAGATACACACACACATATACAGATACACACAACCACATACACACACATGCACACACACAACCACAAACATACACACATACATACACACAAACATACACACTCACACGCATACACACACAAACACAAAAACACACTTACATACTCATACACAGAAACATACTTAAGACACACACACACTTACAAACACGTACAGATACACACACATACACAACCACATGCACACACACACCCAAACACATACACACACACTCATACAGATACACACACACACACACACACACACTCATACAGATACACACACACTCATACAGATACACACACACACACACACACACACACTCATACAGATACACACATACACACACACACTCATACAGATACACACATAAACCCATATGTTTGGGGGGCTGTAATGATACTTTTTGATGTAAACCACAAACATTTTCCCTTGAACCTCCCAACACGTTACCACCTTCATCACCAAAGAAAATACCTTCATCTTCATCACCGTCGTTATCTGCTAAATCTTCACCCTGTTTTTTGGCGTGGCCTCCTAAAACCAAAGCGAGAGAACACACAAAGAGGCACAGAGGACAATTCAACACAATACAAGCTTCAATTCAACACAATACAAGCTACAAAATACTCTCATTAATAAAATGTTAATACATGTAATATTATACAGCATTTTTATAATTTATATATTTAAATTAAAGTGTCTCAGTATCACAAAATAACAGCTATATATAAAAATAGTCCACTGGTTTCTGATAATAAGACACAAGCAAACATTTTAATGATATCTGGTGTCTGAATCATTAATAATGGTTTTAATTATACGCTATATCACCAAAAGTGTTTGGACACCCGACTATGAGCTTGTTGGATATTCCATACTATCCAATTAAAATCCATGATTCTGGAATACTAGAACGATAACTGTTATGGGTGTGGCTTTAAAGTCTGAACGGCACTGTTAGGAAGGGTGTCCACATAATTTTGGCCATATACTATATGTTGTTAATACTACAGCTTAATAAAATGAACATGTTGTTTTATTTAAGCTAAATGACAGGTCTCTGATCTCCACTATGTGTATACATATACACCGATCAGCCATAACATTAAAACCACCTCCTTGTTTCTACACTCACTGTCCATTTTATCAGCTCCACTTACCATATAGAAGCACTTTGTAGTTCTACAATTACTGACTGTAGTCCATCTGTTTCTCTACATGCTTTGTTACCCCCTTTCATCCTGTTCTTCAATGGTCAGGACCCCCACAGGACCACCACAAAGCAGGTGATGAAGATCTAGAAGATGACCGACTCAAACAGCAGCAATAGATGAGCGATCGTCTCTGACTTTACATCTACAAGGTGGACCAACTAGGTAGGAGTGTCTAATAGAGTGGACAGTGAGTGGACCAGTAAATGTTGCTTAGAGAACCATTATTATTCCCCGTAGAATTAATGATGCCCTGCGGTGTGTTTATACTCTGTGTAAAATTGCTTTTATTTATTATAAAGTGTCTCTTAGTTAAAAGGCAGTTAGTATTTATTTATTTATTTACTTAATACTTCTTATTTAAACTCTATGTGCACTGCATATTATTAAAACATAGCTTTTATTAGATGTATTATTATATAATATAATAACCCAGCTGATCGATTCACCTCACACATAATCAGAGCGTTATTTGTTTCGGTTGCAGCCCTAAAGCAACTATTAAGTTTTAATAGTGGTTTTAATAAAATATGTATGAAGGACGCGGGTTACACAGGTTTAAATGATTAACAGTCTTTTTACGTGCATCGATCTACAGCGTGGGCGGCACGGTCGCCTTACAGTGAGAGAAGGGCCTGGGTTTGATTCCCTGGTCCTTTCTGTGTGGGGTTGGCATGTTCTCCCTGTGTCCGTGGTTTTCCTTCCACAAGTCCAGACATGCAGCTTAAGTGTGTGAGTGTGTGTGAGCGTGTGTGAGTGTGTGAGTGTGTGTGATGGACAAATGTCCTGTCCGAAGTGTTTCCAGCCTTTCTTTCAATGAGTGAATGAATGAATGAATCAATCAATCAATCAATTACTGAATGAATGAATCAATCAATCAATCAATCATATACTGACTGACTGAGTGAATGAATCAATCGATCAATCAATAAATAAATCAATTACTGAATTAATAAATGAATGAATGAATGAATGAATCAATTACTGAATGAATCAAGTACTAAATGAATGAATGAATGAATAAATAAATACATCAATTAATAAATGAATTAATTAATTAATTTCTAAATGAATGGATGATTAAATCAATCAATTATTGAATGAATAAATAAATGAATGAATAAATTAATAATGAATAAATGAATCAATTACTAAATAAATGAATGCATGAATAAATGAATTAATAAATGAATGAATGAATTAATTAATGTCTAAATGCTAATAAATTATAAATTTTTTACATATTTAAACATTTTTGAGTCAATAGTAAATCAAGAAATGGCATATTAACTAACAGCAGCTATCACAGAACTGCCACTCACTGGATGTTTTTGTACCATTTTGAGTAACATATGTGCATGATGTTCAGGAAATGAGCAGTTTCTGACAATCTGGTATGTACAAGTGTACAGGTGTTCCTAATAAAATGATGGCTCGGGTGTCGCTGAGTGAATCAGACCCACCGCGACCCTGACCAAGATAAACCCCATACTACCACAGTGTGGCGTTCAGAACGGCGATCCTGAGTCCCGGCGTGATGCAGAACCGCTCGTCGTAGCCGCTTCATAATCACGTCCTGCAATTACCAGCTCTTGTGATGATGATGATCGTGAGACGAAGGTAATTATGATCATTTATACTGAATCACTCGACTGATTTACCAACATCATCAGTGTGTTTGTACCGCCGATCATTACAAACATTTACTCAATTAAAAACAGCAAAAAGCTATGTATGGCCAAAAGTATGTGGACACCACTTCATCTTCTTATTATGATGAAATTCAGGTGTTTCAGACGGACTCATTTATATTTTCGGCATTTAGCAGACACTTTAATCCAAACTGACTTACAATTTTGTCTGAACACGATTTTTTTAACAAGCAATTGAGAATTAAGGGCCTTGCTCAGGGGCCCAACAATGGCAACTTGGCGGTGTTGAGGCTTGAAGTGGCAACCTTCTGATTACTAATCCGTTACCTTAACCACTGAGCTATGACTGCCCATCAGACTCAGTACTAACAGATATTATTATAATTATTATATTATTATTATTATTATATCATTATTATTGTTATTATTATTATTGCTATTATTATTATTATCATTATTATTGTTGTTATTATTAATTAATGATATCATCATTATTATCATCATTATTATTATTATATTTTTATTATTATTATTATTATTATATTTTTATTATTATTATTATTATTTATGTATTGTTTTTCAGATCACTTCTTTTTACCTGCATGAGACGGGTTCATATGGAGATCAGTATCGCGCACGTAGAGTCACGCACTGATCTCCGTTATCCCCCGTCTCTGTGCAGCACCACCGACCAGCCAGCAGAGGTCGTAACTGCAGCAGTTATGAGGAACCCCTACGGCCCTCCCTCCTTCAGATGAGCCAGTTAGTGTTCATATAGACACTCGGCCTGCTGGAAATTTTTCGCACTAGCACAAGCATCCGGCTGGATTAAAAAGTGGAAAATAAATAAATAAATAAATAGCAGAAACAGAGGCGGGGGTGGGTGTGATGCAGCTTTTTGCTTTCGGGTTCAAAAGTTTTAGGTCTTTTATTGCGTTTCTGTTTTTGCTTTGTTCTGTTTTATCAGAGTGAAGAACAGGATGTTGCTGCAAATCCTTCTGTACGGATGCTGCAGTTCAGGCGGCTATACTGTGTGTGTGTGTGTGTGTGTGTGTGTGGAGGCGTGCTGTACAGAACCGGCCTGGATCCATTCCGCTGATCAGAGAGACGGATTACCCGGGCACACAGTGCCAGTAAGACGCCCCCCTAATGCACTAGGATATTAACCTCAGCTACCAGCGCCCTGCCCCCCTCGTGCCCACCCCGTGCCCTCCTGCCCGCTGAACTGATGACGCGGTCGATAGCAGCTAAGCGCTGTATGTGAAGTTCAGTCTGTTCGAACAAGGTTGAGCTTGACGGGTCAGGGCGACCCAAAAACACAATCCCGTCTTATAAAGGGGGGATAAAGTTTTCAGGGAAATACTGTCCCAGTAGGTCAGGGTCACAGTGGGTACAGAGTCCAGGTTAAAAGACGTGCATGTTTATTTATTTCTAACCAAAAAATATATAAAAATCAGCATCTAGTCAAAAGTATATGGACACAAATACTGGTTTCAAAACTATACACACTAATGCAGAGTTGCTTTCCCTAGGTTTTGGAGTGTGCCTGTGGGGATTTGTGCCCATTTGGTAAAAAAAGCTTTAAAGTTGAGGCACTGAGGGCAATTGTAGCCTAGTGGTTAGTGACCATCAAAAGGTCGCTGGTTTAGGCCCCACCACTGCCAGGTTGCCACTGTTGGGCCCCTGAGCAAGGCCCTTAACCCTCAATTGCTCAGACTGTATACTGTCACAGTACTGTGAGTCGCTTTGGATGAAAAGCATCTGATAAATGCCACAATTGTAAATGTCATAAATACAGTTCAGTTGTAGCCTAATGGTTAATATACCTGACTAGTAATCAAAAGGTCGCTGGTTCAAGCCCCACCACTGCCCGGTTGCCACTGTTGGGCCCTTGAGCAAGGCCCCTAACCCTTAATTGCTCAGATAAAATACTGTCACTGTACTGTAAATCGCCTTGGATAAAAAGCATCTGAAAATGTAAACGTAAAAATGTAGATTAGATTAGGATTTCGATGTGGAGTTTGCATGTTCTCCCTGTGTCCACGTGGGTTTCCTCCGGGCGCTCCGGTTTCCTCCCACAAGTTTAAATCTAAATGCTGGATTTAAAAAGATGATCTACAGTACATTAGAAATCTGTGAAGAACGTAATTATAATGAATAAAATAAACTAATATTTAACAGTAAAGGACAGATTTGTGTGAATAAATGCTGGTATCTACTGGGGTGGACAAAAAAATTGAAATTAGTGTTAATGTATTAAAATAAAGACGTTAATATCACTATTATTAAATCTTCCAGTTCTTTTACTGTCGTGCCACTTTAGAAAGTCTGAAACCAACAATGTTAATATTTTATTTTGTCTACTTTGCTTTTCAGAATAATGTAATAGCATTCTGACGTTTCTCATCTGTGATTCTGAGTGGTCGTGCACAGACAGAAGTAATCTGGAAACCCTCAGTGCGGTGATGTACTGGGTCAGTAAACAGGAACTTCCTGGCTGGGACGTGTCCTGCATGTTAAATGTAAATGAATGAAGCTCAGAGCTGCAGAGGATCAGGGACAGTATGAGCTTAATGGATGGAGCTTTGCGCAATCGAATAGGAGGTTGTGAGTTTGAGCCACTGTTGGGCCCTTGAGCGAGACCCCTAACCCACTCTACTTCTGAGGTGCCGTACAGTGATTAACCCCAGCTCTCTGACTCCAGCTTACGAACAAGTAGCCGTGAGAAGCGTTGTTGCCTCACAGAAACAAGGGCCTGGAGTATTTCCTGCCTTCACCCACTGCGACCCTGACCATAAAGTGGTAGTAAAACAGACTAAATGAATAAATTAATAATTAAGTGAACATTTCATTGAATTTATGACAAAAAGGCATTACATCTCCCCTACATTATTATTATTATTATTATTATCATTAATATTATTATTATTAGTAGTAGTAGTAGTAGTAGTATTGTTGTTATTATTATTACTATTATTATTATTATTATCATTATATTATTATTGTTATTATTATTATTGTTGTTTTGTTGTTGTTATTATTATTATTAATTATTATTATTGTTGTTTTGTTGTTATTATTATTATTATTTATTATTATTATTATTATTGTTGTTGTTTTTATTATTATTATTATTTATTATTATTATTATATTACTATCCTCATTATTATTATTGTTATTGTTGTTGTTATTATTATTACTATTATTATTATCATTATATTATTATTATTATTATTATTATTACTATTATTAGTAGTATTATTATTATTACTATTATTATTATTGTTTTATGTTTTTATTTAATTATTATTATTGTTATATTATTATTTGTTATTATTATTTTATTTATTATGTATTTATTTATGTATTATGTATGTTTGTATCCTTGTACCTACAGGCGTTTTATTTATTTACACATTATATCCGTACTTATCTGTAGCTGGATGAATTTCTCTGCAGTTCTGGAGTTCCTACATATTTAAACAAACCCCTTGACGTTAAGAGGGTTCCCTACACGAGCGTCTCTTCCATGCCGGCTTCCTGAACGTTATGTAAATGAGCTCTTCGTTCGCTCCTACAACAGCAGGAACGTTCTGAAGCAGAAACTGCACCGAGTTTGCCGAGCTAATAAGGCGTTTCTGTGCTAACCCAGATCCCCACCGCCCCCCCATCACCCCCCTCCCCCAGGCGAGGCAGAGCTCCCTGTAGAGACTCGTGTAATGCGTCTGCTTACAGAGCAAATCTGCAGCAAACAAATGAGGGAAAGACTATTAATGCCAGAGCAATAATTTCTGCTTGTATTGTAACCAGCGTTATTAATGTAATCCTGAAATCCACGCTGGGGAATTTACTAACACGCCGGTGATTAAACTCCGCTGATAAAAAAACATTCTTTGTTTTGTTTTTATAACTGATCTCTGATTGGGTTTGCGGGAGAAGCTGAACTTTCTTATTACTAACACAGAAATGAACACTAGAACAACAGTAGGGTTCCAAAGATCTGGTCGGTCATTTAACAGACACAACTGACCACGTGTGATGGATGGAGATGATGATCACACGGGGATTCGGTGCTGCTGCAGCAGTGCTTTCTACTGTAGCATAAAAGGTGGAGAACTAGAGAGAGCATAGTGTGTTCCTCCTCTCTGTGATAATATGCTGCTGGTCAGTGTTGGAGTATCAGTGTACCAGTGTGGGCATGTGCTAGTGGAAGTGTAACAGGGAACGGGAATTAGGACTACACTCAGGGTCCATTGTTTTAACACCGCTCTATCATGGTCAGGGTCACAGTGGGTTTAAATTCAATGAAACATCAATCAATCGCGGTTCCTTTGTGCAAATATAAATGGACAATAGCACGTTAAGTACTGGATTTGGATGTGTATCGTTGTTATTATTGTTATTGTTATTATTGGTATTATTATTATTATTATTATTATTATTGTAATTACTTTTATTACTACTAGTATTATATTTTTTTTACTATTATTATTATACTATTATTATTATTATTTTATTATTGTTATTATTATTTTACTATTATTATTATTACTATTATACTATTATACTATTATTATTATTATTATTTTATTGTTATTATTATTTTATTATTATTATTATTTTATTATTATTATTTTACTATTATTATTATTATTACTATTATTATTATTATTATTATTTTACTATTATTATTATTATTATTTTATTATTGTAATTCTAAATTATTAGTTTATTATTATTTGATTACTACTGTTACTCTCATTTTTTTATTATTATTTATTTATTTATTATATTTATTTATTTTTTATCCTTTTATGTAGGATTTTCAGAACTCCAGAGAAATTTATCCAGCTACAGATATACAGTGTAAATAAATAAAGTGCCAGTTGGCACAAACAAACAAGTAAATAAATAATAGTAATTACAATAATTACAATAAGTTGCTAATGCAGTCTTGAGATGATGGCCAAAAATCTACATAAAGCATCAGCAAGCCTTCCCAGAAGAGTGGCGTCTGTTATCGCCACAAGGTGGCGAAATAGAGAGGAGGGCGGACAACATTATAAAAATGATCACGGTTTTGTAATCTTGACAGGCCGGGCGCCTATTGGCTCGTCCGAGGGTAGGTTTGACGGAGGGGGGGTTCCTCAAAACTGCTGCAATTATGACCCCTGCTGGCTGATTGATGTCGCTGCACAACGAGACAAGGGATAATGAGGCTCTGTGCGTGACTCTCAATGACTAAATTGGGAAGAAATAATGAAAAATAAGCTTAAGGTCACGTGTTCACATCCTTTTTGACCACAGGCGGGACTGTGGCTTCACACTATTATTATAATTTTGTGCAGAACGTCAGTGCATTTACTCTGTATGAACCCATCAGGACTGCTGGAACTTGTGCTTCAGCAGAGTACAGCGTGCTGTTCCTTTCATCCGCGTGTCACTTTAAAAGCTCAACAAATAGCTCATTATTATTATTATTGTTATTATTTTGTGTGGTGGGTCTCCAGGGCCGAGTAGATTGACGGAGTGACGGAGGATCGGAAAGGGCGATCAACAGGCGCGGGGAGCTGATGAGTTATTGTTGCTTAGCAACCGTTATTGCCGGGTTTATATCATGCTAATTTATCCGAATTTACATGAGATTACTGGTTCCCGTGCAGAGGCTAATAAAGGCTTTTGTTTCGGCGGATCAAAAAAAGAAAAAAAAGAGAAAAGGATCAGGGCCGCCGTACCGCGGTAAAATAATAACCAACCTTCTGCTAATCAAAGAAATTCATTTATGACATCATCATTTATACACGACCAAAAATCTGTCCTTCCCCGGGAATAATACCTTAACACAAATCCGAGCGCTGCTATTAATGCTAATGCTAATTAAATCCGCCCAATACAGGCTCAGCCAGAGCAAATACATTAGCAGAGCTATTAATACCGTAATATTTTAAACTGACCCACATTCTCATTGTCTCAGATACACGTCCCCCTCTCTCTTTTATTCTCTCTCTCTCTCTTATTCTCTCTCTCTAATGGGAATGTAAATTAATTCAAGGCAGCGGAGAAGCTACTTAAGCCTCCGCTAAACCACAGCCTTTACCTGGGCCGCGGTGCCCTCACGCGAAGCTAACGCTCCTGCGAACGCAGCTTCCATAGGGAGTTCCCACGCGCTCTATAATCTCTGTATAATGCGTATATTTGCAGACAAAGGGTGTGTCTGATAACCTAGTGAGACGCATTTTACGTCATCCTACACTCTAGAGAAGAGGGCGTGTCTAAATTCTTAGATCCCTTAAAATGCTCCTACTAAGGTGCCTTAATTCTGAGTGATGATCTGACTGAACGACGAGGGAGCGTCCGACGCCTCCTCAGCGCTGAAGGCAATCCCAGCATTTAGTGCGGCACAACTGAAAAAAACTACAAACATGGCCGACAAATAAAATGCAGAGCAACCAACGTAGTTCTTTTCAAATGTAAATAAATTCTCATTGATGTTTAATTTGTATAAAGGTGTAATTATACAAGTGTCGTTTATTTGTATATTCGGGCTCGTCAGGAACAGTTTAACCACTTTCGGTACACGGAGGGAGACGTTAGCTGCCTTCCTAGCGGGTTGTGCCGCCTCAGCCCATTGGTATGAACAGCCTGATGCTAACTGTGTTAGCTTAGTAAGCTAAAACTGCAGTGATGTAATCGTAGAGCGTCTAAATAATCTGCCTTATGAGCTCCATGTCTTATTAGAATCCTCTCTACTGAAGCAGCTCGCCAGGCTTTCAGACAGACTGGCCGGTACCTGACCCACCTCGACCTTGACCAGAATATGCCAATTTAACAAAGCGCTCTACTGACCAGTCACTGCTGTATTGCACTTAATGGTTTTTTTTAGACACATATTTGATTTATACCTCAGCATTAGGGGCGCCCACTGCTGCTGGGGTCCAAGGTTCGAATCCGCAGTGGTGCTATCACCCGGTCGGGCATCCACACACATTTACATTAACATTTTATTCAAACCGACTTACGAATGTGGCTGAATACAGAGCAAGCAATTGAAGATTAAGGGCCTTGTTTAAGGGCCCAACAGTGGCAGCTTGGTGGCGGTGGGACCAGCCTGAACCAGCAACCTTCTGATCACTAGTTTAATTCCTTAACCACTGAGTTGACACTGCCTTTGCTATGTCTGGGTTGCCGGTGGATGGGGGGATGGCCGAGGCCCAGCGATGGATCCGCGTCTGATCCGAGTGTTCCAACTGTTCCAAAGTTCCAATTCATCCCAAAAAAATGTAATGGGGGGTGAGACAAGAGCCCAAAAATGTCCTTTTTAATCCTGCTCGTATTTTCATTAATATGACGAGTGTCCACATACTTTCGGCCGTATAGTTTTTTATTGCATTTTATTTACCGTATGTCGTCTAGACCTCCTCAGATCTATAAAAATAGGGTTGTGAAGTACACGGGGCCTCCGTCTTGTTTATTATTGAGCTGGATATTCATGGGCCCATTTAGATTGGGGAGGGGGGGTGTTGGAGGGGAGAGGGGTGCGAGCAGAACCGAATCCTGCACTGATTGCTTTATCTAATGACCCTGTGCTCATCGCTTTGATCATGACAATTTGCGAGCTGCGAGCTGTGAGCTGTGGCTTCCCTCGACCAGACCTCATTAGCATGTTCAGACGTTCAATGTGTTTTACCACCGCTTCCTCCTGGTCAGGACTGCAGTGCCTGACGTCCTACTACGTACTGGCGCCCTGTTCGGGGTGTATCCCTGCCTCGCTCGCACTGTTTTCCGGTCGAGCCCGACCCTCCGACTCTAATCTAGAGGAAGCAGGTTGTACATACACTATATTGCTAAAAGTATTCACTCACCCATCCAAATCATTGAATTCAGGTGTTCCAATCACTTCCATGGCCACAGGTGTATAAAACCAAGCACCTCGGCATGCAGACTGCTTCTACTGACATTAGTGAAAGAATGGGTCGCTCTCAGGAGCTCAGTGAATTCCAGCGTGGTACCGCGATGCCACCTGTGCAACAAGTCCAGTTGTGAAATTTCCTCACTACTAAATATTCCACCGTCGACTGTCAGTGCTATTATAACAAAGTGGAAGCGATAGGGAACGACAGCCACGTAAAATGACAGGGCAGGTCAGCGGATGCTGAGGAACATAGTGCACAGGGGTCACCGACTTTCTGCAGAGTCGATCACTACAGACCTCCAAACTTCATGTGGCCTTCAGATCAGCTCAGGAACAGAGTGTAGAGCTTCATGGAATGGGTTTCCATGGCTGAGCAGCTGCATCCAAGCCTTCCATCACCAAGCGCAATGTAAAGCGTCAGATGCAGTGGTGTAAAGCACGCCGGCACTGGACTCTAGAGCAGTGGAGACGTGTTCTCTGGAGTGACGAATCACGCTTCTCCGTCTGGCGATCCGATGGACGAGTCTGGGTTTGGCGGTTGCCAGGAGAACGGTACCTGTCTGACTGTATTGTGCCGAGTGTAAAGTTTGGTGGAGGGGGGATTATGGTGTGGGGGTGTTTTACAGGAGTTGGGCTCGGCCCCTTAGTTCCAGTGAAAGGAACTCTTAATGCTTCAGCATACCGAGAGATTTTGGACAATTTCATGCTCCCAACTTTGTGGGAACAGTTTGGGGATGGCCCCTTCCTGTTCCAACATGACTGCGCACCAGTGCACAAAGCGAGGTCCATAAAGACGTGGATGAGCGAGTCTGACCGGCCTGCACAGAGTCCTGACCTCAACCTGATAGAACACCTTTGGGATGAATTAGAGCGGAGACAGGTCTTCTCATCCAACATCAGTGTCTGACCTCACAAATGGTCAAAAATTCCCATAAACACACTCCCAAACCTTGTGGAAAGCCTTCCCAGAAGAGATGAAGCTGTTATAGCTGCAAAGGGTGGGCCAACATCATTTTAAACCCTATGGATTAAGAATGGGACTCACTCAAGTTCATATGTGTGTGAAGGCAGACGAGCGGATACTTTTGGCAGTATAGTGTACGTACAAAATACGGCAGAATTTTGATTTTTGGACGCAATCTGCCGGTATTGTGAGTGCCGCATTCAGCCTAAACGGAGTCATGGGTGCATTTTGGTTCATTTGACTTTTTGCACCACGTCTGCTCGGATCACACACTTCTGTGCGATAAAGATGTGCTGAATGAATGCAATCATGAGCTTTTTGACCAGAATAATTAGCTTCCGCGTTTGCTTTTGGTTGCCTTTGGTTAATTAATTTATTTATTTTAATAAATCTGTTTACAATCAATGAGCGCTGGCACCCTAGGGTTGCCATGTCAGATTAAATCACGTAAACAAGCACCGAATCATAACGTGCATAATGCCAGCGTATAAATATAAACGATTCGAATTTTCTTTTGTTTGTTTTCTTCGAGCGCTTATTTACAGGCACCTGCGGCTCGTCTGCCCGCGAGCAACACCGTCCAAACGTTAACGACAGGAGAGCGTCGGCTACGGGACGCATCGCTGCCTCTGATTATTTTCTCTTTTCAGATGGCTGATTGAAAGGGCTGCACTGATCCTTCTAATGTGAGAATTAATCAGCTGTGCCGCCGTACGGCGTCGACGCAGAACAAATCTGTTTAATAAGCGCAATCCTGGAGGCTGAGGGCCCACACATCACCCGTTAGTTACACTGGCGTTCAGCTGGGCACACAGAGGTCGCCCACGGTACGTTTAAGACCGACATTTCCTGGTGTGAATACTGTCATTTTAAATCTTTCGCAAGGATGAACGTGTTGACTGAACGCCGGCGTGATGGCAGACGCTCGGTCCATTGGTGCGCCTCAGAAAATCAGTCAGATAGTAATTATCTGATTAAGTTATTCACCACTAATACACGCCCGGAACCTTCCAGTGTCGGATTTTCTGCCTCATCATTTCCTGGGTAAAGCAGAAAGGAAAAACCATGAGCTGACCTGCAACATGTTTGTCATTTAGCAGACATTTTTATCCAAAGAAAGAGGTTTGAGAGCCCTGCTCAGGGGCCCAACAGTGACGGTGGGGCCCAACAGTGGCAGTGGTGAGCTGATCAATCATCATCAGTAAAAGTTAGTCCATTTAACTGAATAAATTCATTCATTCATTCCGGTTCTGCCTCTAACATAAACAGCAGTTTCACTGTTCCACAATATCACTTAATCTCTAGAGCGAGGATGAACAAGAACCTGATTTAGAACGTCCACCTAAAACCCAAACAGCTCAGCCTGAACCCGGTGAAAATCTGTGGTTCAGCTCGATCCTAGATAGAGAAGTTGTTCTCTCTCACATCACCTTCCTTATATTACAGTTTTTACCCATTTTTATTTTTGTTTTTAAGTAACAGTTATTAGGAAGCTGTTATTTGATCTAAAACAGTGGTTATTAATAATAATAATAATAATAATTATTATTATTATTATTATTATTATTATTATTTATTATTATTATTATTATTGTTATTATTATTATTAATAATAATTATTTATTATCACTATTATTATTATTATTATTATTATTATTATTAATAATAATAATTATTATTATTAATTATTTATTATTATTATTATTCTTGTTATTATTATTATTAATAATAATTATTTATTATCACTATTATTATTATTATTATTATTAATAATAACAATTATTATTATTATTAATTATTTATTATTATTATTATTGTTATTATTATTATTATTATTATTATTGGTTTTATTATTATTAATTATGATTATTATTATTATTGTTATTATTATTATTATTATTATTATTATTATTAATAATAATTAAAACTATATTTATTTCATTTTATTACCATGATAATAATAACAACAACAATAATAACAATAAATAGTTACTATTTCATATTTATATTATTATTCTTTTTATTACTATTATTATCATCATCATTATTATTATTGTTATTATTATTATTATTGTTATTATTATTATTATTTTTAAGATTTATGGTGATTTATAGATTATTTCTGATAAACTAACTATGATGAGTAACTATGATAAGTTTACAGTATTTAACACTTTTATTCAAAGTACACTACATGATAGAAAGTACTGGGACACCTCTTCTAATTTTTTTATTCATTAATTGTGTTTCAGCCACAACAATTGCTAACAGGTGTAATACATCGATTATATTAAGAGAATATCCAATCTTACAGGAACAGTTTAGGGAAGGCCCTTTTCCTGCTCAACCTCAACGGTACCACTGGTCTAGACATGGACTATCCAACAAGCTCAAGGTCAGGTGTCCAAATACTTTTGCTCATATCGTGTATATTGTAAACACTGCTGAATAACAATCAAACAATCACATTATAAAAAAACAACATTAATATTCAGTCTCCTCATGGATTGGTGACGTGGACTCGGAGAGGACGTACCAATCGCCCTCCTCCCCTCCTCCTCCTCCCGCGCGGCGGCGTGTTTACGTACCTGCTTTCCTACATATTTTCTTGTTGGGTTTTCGGGCGCATTCCTTGGATATTCTTTTGACTGTGGAATGAATAGAAAACTGCAAAATAACAAAAGACTCAGCAGGACACATGCAACAAACAGATCTGGTTTCAGACCCCCAGATCCAATCCCAAACCCCAAACTCACCCCCCCATTTCCTCCCAGTCCTATTAACCAATCAATCAACAACAAGAACAAGATATAAGATTGTTTTCTCTGTTTTATAGTTAATAGATTTTAATTCATTGATTTCTTGCCTGTCAGGACACAGGAAGCCTGCTTTCACATGCACTTCGATGTAAGACCCGTTACCATCCGAGCGAAGCCGCCCCCCCGAGCACCGGCGTGTTTACAAACGCCATCCGTGAATACCGTCCCGGTTTAGGAAATGGAGCCGGGGTTTCGTCAGCTCATGGGAAATCACACGAGGTGCATTAAGTTCTGACACTTTTTCATCTGAAGTTTATTATCTCCGGCTCGACGCCGAACCCCAGGTGTCGTCCTGATACTGTTTTAATATCGCACGTTTATTAAGAGTTTCTTATGACGAGCGTTTATGCAACGTGGCGCGATCGGTAACCACTCCGAGAATGAGACGTTCATTTACTTCTGATCCATCGGTTCCTTTTTGACGTATATTGACATGAATCGTTTCTTCCTTAGTTTTGAAGATTTTAACATAGATCACAAATACTGAAAGGATTCGGACTAGAATGATGGAATTTGTCACAGAGAACGTCCGTGTCTTTCAGGTCAATGTTGACTTTTTGAACAAGGTCACAGTGGGACCTTCCTTAAACTGTTGCCAGCATAGAAAATTGGCAGCATTTGTTCGATTTGAAAGAATTGATTTTATCCACCTGAACTTAGTTAATTAGAAACAATGTCCATATACTTTTGGCCATGGATTTAAATACACAGTTGATTTAAACATTATTCACCCCTTGATTTTATTGTGAGCAGTGATGCAATATGCTAGCCCTCTACTGCTGAGATTTGGGGGTCCAGAGTTCGAATCTCAGCAGTTCTATCAGCCGGTCGGGTGTCTGTATGGACATGATTGGCTAATGTCCGTAAATGGGAGGTGGCCAAAATAGGGGGGGGACACGTTTGGGGGACACGTTTGTCAGTGCGCTCTCAGTGCCTGGATAGAAATAGAAGGGTTGCGTCCAGATCTGCTTTGGCGATGCCTAAATACGGGGGCAAGCAAAAAATCCCTAATAGGACAAAAACCAACCATAAAAAGCAAGGAACTGTCTGTGGTGAGGATGTAAAACCATATTCCAAGGCTGTGAGTGGAGTGTTCCCAGGACCATAGTGGTGCCTCGATAATTTTGAAATGGAAGATTGGCACAACCTTCAACCATCAATCAAACTGGGCATCTGGACAAGAATCCAGAGCAGAGATTGTCGAATCTGTGGACTGAGCAATCCCATCACCACTTCATAAATCAGACTCAACCTTATCAAAAATCTGTGGACAGACCTGACAGATGCCCCATTATTCAATCTGCCATGAAGAGTGAGATAAACCGCTTAAATCCAGACTTGTGAAACATCCTCGCACCAAGGATCAACCAGCATTCAGTTCTTAAGGAGAACGTTCAAACTCACTCATCCCAGCTTTTCAATGGGCGCAAGGCACACAGTAAAACCCTGGACGGGGTGCCAGTCCATTGCAGGGTAGACACACACACACACACACACACACACACACACATATTCACCTATTCAGCAATTCAGCGTCTCTAATTAACCTGACTGCATGTTTTTGGACTGTGGGAGGAAACCGGAACTCCCGGAGGAAACCCACGCAGACACGGGGAGAACATGCAAACTCCACACAGAAAAGACCCGGACCGCCCCGTCTGGGGATCGAACCCATGACCTTCTTGCTGTGAGGCAACAGTGCTACCCACCGAGCCACCGTGCCGCCCACGTTCAAACCCCTCACAGATAATAAAGAGGAGTAAGGTTTGAACCCTGGTCTTTAGGGCTGCACCACACTAGTGCCCTGTGGCACGGCTGGTAGTGTGGATACCTCCGCTCCACAGAAGCACAGACAGACGAGCCTGGAGATCCTAAGTTTCCTGAGTTTGATTCCGGCTTTCTGTTCTGTCTCGTATGTAAAAACATGCAAAAGGTGGATTGGCTGCTTTAAACGACCACTAGGCGGCACCCTGTCTGGAATATACCTGACCCAACTTGACATCTACCTAGCCTAAAGTAAACGGACGTCTCGTTTTCTGAGTGAATACGTGCCACGCTGCACCGTGCCAGGGGTTTACAGGGATGTTCCGAATTTTGGAGACGGTAGCGGGTCTTACATGGGTAGGACTGATGCCACAGGCCTCTCCTGTTTCAGAACCCTACTTACCAACCCTACGTTGGATCTTCAAGCAGGCTTATCACTACCAACCAACCTACCCCCCCAACAGTTAGAGAATCTCTTTTAAATCTGATTATCATCTGATTTCTCGTATCGAGCTTTTTTATTTTTTGTATATATAATTGTCGTTTCTTTACAAAAGAGGAAGCCGTTAACATTGGCATGTACAGGGCAGAGCTAATGGAATGACGAGGATGAACGGAGATACTGAGATGATGAACGAACACGGCATGCACAGGACGATTCATGCTTCAAACACAACACCGAGTATAAAAATAAAGAGAGAAGATCATTTTTCTGCCTTTACCCCCCGACTCACTCACCATCCTCCGTCGGGACGTAAATGTTGAGGTACAAACAATCCTCGTTTTGCTCCTGTATGTACGTAGTCACTATATCCAAGTTAAAAGTGAACCAGACGGGCATCATGATCTCCGGCACGGCGTTGTGGATGTTTTGTGGGCACACGGGTGCGAAGTGCGTGGCGTTTTTAATGCCCGACCACGACGACGGAGGCTCGGGCGGCAGGAAGCGTTTCTCCGCCACGGGCACCGCTGCGTACGGCACGCCCAAGTACTGATCCACCGGGCCCAGGATCTCGCTGGGCAGGGGCACCCGGACGCCACGCAGCTTCCCGTAATGCGTGTTCACCGTCGGGTAATAGATCTGAGCCTGCACCTGCGCCATCGCCAACGCCGAGCATATCCACAGACCGGCCGCGCGCCATCCGGGCCAGGCCGCCAGGACACGGTTCCTCTGAGCTGTCGGCCACATGGTCTGTACGAACAGGAGAAAAAAAAAACACGCCGAAAGGAAACAGCTCCTCAGCACGCGCCTCCGTCCTTCAGGTCCTCCTCAGATCTGATCACGCTCATCGGCCACGGAGGGAGGGCGCAGGGTGACGGAAATCCAGCGTTTTGTATTCCGGTCCGGTCCAGAAATCATTCAGTGTCCAGTCCTGGGGTCAGATTCCTCCTGCAGGGGGGGAGAGAGAAACAAGAGCACATCATGATCTGAAACTGGAGGTCAGTATTAGTATTGGTATTAGTCACGGGCGCTTCCAGAATTATTGGTACCCTCACAATCCATCACTGAATGATGAAAGCGGTCTAACAGCACAGCGGTACCTTGAAACTCAACCTCAGTTGGTTCTGGGAGTGGTGTCGAGTTTTAAAGACGTTGAGTTTCAAGGTATTTTTCCCCATAAGGATGTTTGGGGAACCTGTTAATGCGTCCATGGTCCCGTTGACCTGCATATATTTTAGGCTCATGTAAAATAATGAGGTTGTTTTTGACTCTTATACACAAATATAACACAAATATAATATAAACACACTGAAACACAATAAAAGCTGCACTTTATCCTAACTTCTTTATTGTTTCCTTACGCTTCTTAATGGTGGAGATGCTTGATCTTGGAATACCGTATTCCGTTCAGTACCGGCGCATTCACATGAGAAGAGACATAATAGCTTTTGTGCTTTTTAGTTTTTTTTAGATTTATTGTATTAAAACAGCGAGTGAGGAATGTGATTAGTGGAGGAACTTATGAGCAGTAATAATGAAGAGAAGTTTAGTGCTCCTGTCTCCTTCTTTTACTACATTAAACCACATTAAGCTTTATTTTGAACCAGAAGCGTTTTAGACTCTCAGAAGCTGGAGCTGTAACACAAGTTTAAAAGTGAAACAGGGAGGAAAATCCAGATAAACACAGATACATGTGGAGCTGTAACACTGGATCTGACGCTTATTCCACACTATTGCAGATTCGTCTCAGATTCACACTTTGATGACGAGTTTAAGGGTTTCAAAGATTTCGAGCTTAGGGTTATAAGGTACTGCAGTACCTTGAATTAATTGGACTCACTCATTTGGTGCTTTGTTCAACCTTGCTTTGCCAACCTACATTAGACACTGACACTCCACTCTTTGCTCAATTTATCAGGTACTGCATACACTTATTCCACATCTATATCAAGAGTGCCAAGAATTTTGACCCATTAATAGCAAACCGTCCCAAAATAAACCCTGCACCAATTCAAGCTACACAAACCGCTCTAATGTGGCTTGGCATTGACGTTGGCAGTGTCAGATTTTCTCCTGAAGCGCTGGAACATTTTGTTAAAATATTTTTGATTATTCGATCGGTTTTGATTAAAACGTCAGAGAGAGCTGACCACCCGTCGATCTGAAATCTCCCAGACACTGGACGTTAGATTGTTAGATTGAGGTGACGGTGAAGGTCGAAAGTTATTTGTCCTTTTCGTTCTCGATAAATCATTCGGCGAGCAGAAACGTCCCATCGTATCGATCGGATGATCAGTCGGAATAACTTTTGATGGCCTCCGGGGGCCACCGAACCTCCCTGATGAGTGGAGGAAGCGTTCCAGCTTCATTCTAAGCAGCATTTGTGACTGAAGCTCCTGCCTTTTGTGCCCTCACAGAGCCACTTTTATTTACGCTGTATGGACTAAAGTATTGGGACACCACCTTCTGATTACGAAATAACTGATAAATCAGATACATAAAGGAAATTATATGTGTCCGACTTTGCCGCGACAGTTTAGGGAAGGCCCTTGCACAGAGGTTGTCCTGACCTCAGCTCCAATCAACAGTTTTGAAATGACCCGGAACATCAACATCCGTGCCCAGCCATACAAACGCTCTTTTGACCAACTAAGCACAAATTCTCACAGATCTACATCTCACATTCTCAGTCAGAGACTACTGTGTCCCAAACTGTCATAACATCAGCACAGGAACTGAAGTGCAATACTGCTACACTTGCTCATATACTTCCATTCAGTCAATTATGAGGAGCCCTGGCTGTAACCCCATCTTAATTATGAAATGGGATGTCCGGCAAGCTTATGATCGAGTGTCCGGATACTTTTGGGCATAAAGTGTCACAAATCTATCAATGACGTTCCCTCAAGGATCAAGTGTCCCAATAATAAACCCTGAATCACTAACACCATCCAAAACTGAGATCCAGGTCCTGGGGTTTGGTTAGCCCATTTAGACCAAGATAATCTGGATCTTGAACTGGTTCCATTCCGGCCTTTTTTAGAGAACCGACCCGAGTTTGTACCTGTACCTGTTTTTATCGTCAACAGAGGGCGCTGCCCCACATCACTGCTTTCTCTTGGATGTCGTAACTGGCTGTTCTTCGGTTCCAACTGGGAACAAACGTTCTCATTTCAGAACCTATTTATGAGCTTTAAAACATGCCAGCACGCCAGTACTGACACCTTAAACTCGTGAGTTCGAATCTCAGCTCTGCTACCAGCCAGTCGGGCGCCTATACGGGCGACGATCGGCTCGTCCGAGGGTTGGATGCTGGATGGGATTCCTCATAATTGCTGCAGTTACGACCTCTGCTGGCTGTTCGATGGTGCTGCACAGAGGTGGGCGATAATGGAGATCAGTGCGTGCCTCTCCATGCACGATACGGATCTCCATATGAACCCGCCTCACACAGGTGAAATGAAGCGGTCGGCTACTGCACACGTGTCGTTTGGGGCGTGTGTAAGTCACGGCTCTCCTCGGTCAGAGTGGAGGTCTGGGTTTAAAGTGCTAGCCCACTTTCCTGGGTGTCTTGCTGCCCCACGTCTAGCATTTCTTTGTAGCGTCCAGACCCGAGGACGGAAGAGCGTCCACATCAGTAATACATCGGTCACTGAGAAGGAATAAAAGACCTGCCAGCAGGTAAATCCGTTACCCGCCTGCCACCCCCACCACCCCTCCACCCCTTATTCAACCTCATAAATGAAGACGTGCGGAATAACATTTTCGAGCGCGGCTCTGCGGGCCCCTTCGGAAAGTTCACATTTGCAAATGCTACACGGGCAGCGGGCACTGTAAATGCTAATCAGCACCGGGAGTCCCCGCCGGAGCGGAGCTCGTCTCGCCACAGCGCTGATCAATTTTCAGTTCCTAGAGCTCAGACCTTCGGGCTATCGCCTGCTCCGGAAGCTCGAACGACCGCCGAGAGGAGCGCGGCGCTTTTAGAGCTGGATATTGCGTCGCGGAATGACTATGTAAATGATGTATAAAGGATGGGCACCCCGCCGGGGCGTGCCAACCGTGCGGGCATGGCAATATCAGCCATTCCTCGAGGTGCACTTATCACAGCGCCGCACTTCATAATCGCTTAAAGCCTGGCGCTTTATTTTTCCACCTGATCTGGCAGAACGCAACATAACATCCTATTAAAAACAATCATAAATGACGCACAAACAGAACCGGCCTAAAGTATATGGACACGCTGTTTGACCATGAGCTTGTCGGACATCTAGTTGCATTTACATTTGCGTTGCGTCGCATCAGACGCTTTTTTATCTGAAGCGACTTACAGTTATCACTGAATACAATTCAAGCAACTGAGGGCCTTGCTCAGGGGCCCACTTGTGGCAACTTGCCCATGATAAGGCTTGAACTGGCAACCTTATGATTACTAGCCTATTAACTTAACCGCTAAGCTACCACTGACCTAAACTTGTTTACATTTATGACATTTAGTGGATGCTTTTATCCAAAGTGACTTACAGTAGTGTGACAGTTTACAGTCTAAGCAATTGAGGGTTAAGGGCCTTGCTCAAGGGCCCAACATCAGCATCCTGGCAGTGGTGGGGATGGAGCCAGTGACCTTCTGATTACTAGTCCAGTTCTTCAACCGCTGAGCTACCACTGCCCTAAACTTATTTACATTTATGGCATTTGCGGACGCGACTTACAGTACTGTGACAGTATACAGCCCAAGCAATTGAGGGTTAAGGGCCTTGCTCAGGGGCCCAACATCAGCAACCTGGCAGTGGTGGGGCTTAAACCAGTAACCTCATGATTACTAGTCTAGTACCTTAACCGCTGAGCTACCACTGCCCTAAAATTATTTACATTTATGGTATTTAGCAGACGCTTTTATCCAAAGTACTGTGACAGTATACTGTCTAAGCAATTGAGGGTTAAGGGCCTTGCTCAGAGGCCCAACATCAGCAACCTGGCAGTGGTGGGGATGGAACCAGTGACCTTCTGATTACTAGTCCAGTACCTTAACCACTAGGCTACAACTGCCCACCATGCAAAACCATGAAAAGTCACCTGACACCTTCCCAACCTTTCTACTAGATTTTGGAGTGTGAGGGTCAGAATTTGTGGCCACTCAGTCAAAAGAGGACTGCAGTATGCCAGCCCAGCTGCCAGTCAGCACTCCAATTCATTCCAAACATGTTGAATGGGTTGAGGTTAAGGCTCTGTGCAGGCAACTGGAGTCATGCCTAAACAGGAAGGGACCTTCCCTAAAGTTTTGCCACTTCACTTACAGGTACAAACGACTGGTCCTTTTGTTTGTTTGTTTTTCCAGGTAAAACCACATCAGCTCATAAACGATTCGCTCTAACCGAAGCCTGTTAGCACCATTAGCACCATTAGCACGTTACCTGCTGATGAGCACTGGCCTTTCGGACTCTTTTATTCACGTGTGTATCAGAACGGCGCAGAATTCAAGGTGTTAAAAGCTGCTGCTGAGTACCCTTATCTCCTCATAACATACACCGACCAGGCATAACATTACGACCACTGACAGGTGAAGTGAATAACACTGATTATCTCTTCATCACGGCACCTGTTAGTGGGGGGGATATATTAGACACCAAGTGAACATTTTATCCTCAAAGTTGATGTTAGAAGCAGGAAAAATGGGCGAGCGTGAGGATCTGAGCGAGTTTGACGAGGGCCAGATTGTGATGGCTAGACGACTGGGTCAGAGCATCTCCAAAACTGCAGCTCTTGTGGGGTGTGTCCCGGTCAAAAGTGGTCCAAGGAGGGAACAGTGGTAAACCGGCGACAGGGTCATCGGCGGCCAAGGCTCAAACTGCTGAAGAAGTTCATGCTGGTTCTGATAGAAAGGTGTCAGAATACACAGAGCATCACAGTTTGTTGCGTATGGGGCTGCATTGCCGCAGACCAGTCAGGGTGCCCATGCTGACCCCTGTCCACCACCGAAAGCGCCAACAATGGGCACGTAAGCATCGGAACTGGACCACGGAGCAATGGAAGAAGATGGTCTGGTCTGATGAATGACGTTTTCTTTTACATCACGTGGATGGCCGGGTGCGTGTGCGTCTCTTACCTGGGAAACACACGGCACCACGATGCACTATGGAAAGAAGGCGAGCCGATGGAGGCGGTGTGATGCTTTGGGCAGTGTTCTGCTGGTAAACCTTGGCTCCTGCCATCCATGTGGATGTTACTTTGACACGTAGCACCTACCTAAGCGTTGTTGCAGACCATGTTCACCCTTTCATGGAGACGCTGTTCCCTGATGGCTGTGGCCTCTTTCAGCAGGATGATGGTTGGGGAACGGTTTGAGGAGCACAACAGCGAGTTTGAGGTGTTGACTTGGCCTCCAGATTCCCCAGATCTCGATCCAATCGAGCATCTGTGGGACGTGATGGACAAACAAGTCCCATCCATAAAGGCCCCACAAAGATGCTGCTGACATCTTGGTGCCAGATACCAGAGCACACCTTCAGGGGTCTAGTGGAGTCCACGCCTCGACGGGTCAGGGCTGTTTTGGCAGCAAAAAGAGGACCAACACAATATTAGGAAGGTGGTCATAATGTTATGGCTGATCGCTATAGCTGCATGGTTACTGATGTACAGCGTTGTAAACCGACTGCACGATGATTAATAAACGTTCCTTCTGGTGTTGGAGTTCATTTAAAGCGGAACCAACCGGGCATCGCTCGAACCATCCCAAATCATCCGGTGCCAATTAATCGACAGTCCAGAGATCAGAAAGGAAGACGGGGGACGGGGGGGGGATTATTAAAGTCCTAAAAAACAATTCCAAGCACAGCGAGGTGCGTCCAGCCTCCAAATATCCGTCTCTACACGCGGCGCCGTCATGTGACCGGCACTAATTCAGTAAAGCTGTTGAATTTCCATCATGGAGGTGAATTATCCCATCAGTCCTGAGAGAAAATATCGACTCGTCTGGTCCGTTCGGCCTTCGGGCGGCTCGTAAATACAGGGCAGAGACACGCCGCTCGGGCCGAGAGCCGGCATCAGCGCTCGAGCCGCGGTACGCACGTCCTATTAGATCCTCTCGCACCCGCCCTTCTGGAAACTTGTCAAACACACCGACCCGCCAATCATCGGACCACACGAGCGCCTGTCTGGAGGAGCTCTGACAGCCGGCGTGAGAGGAATACCAAGCACGCCACGTGGCAGGGTCGAACTCTCGAGCGCTACGGGTAAAAAAAAAACGACCTAGTAGCACAAACCTCAAAGAAACGCGTTTTACTGACAAGAAAAACGCCACATATAGCTGACGGACCGCGTTTACACCCAATCTGAATACGAATGCGAATCGATTGCGGGTTTGTTAAAGAGAAAAGCATCGTGGTGACAACACTGCGTCCATAAATCATGACTTATTGTGGAAACTAATCACAAAAAACAATCATTTTGCACACTACAGTGCCAAAAGTATCTGGACGCCTGACCACAAGCTTGTTGGACATCCCGTTTCAAGTAACTAGATCAACAGTTGCTCCTCTGTCTGTGGGAATTTGTGACAACACTGTGTCCATAAATCATGATGTATTGTGGAAATAAATTAGACCAATACTTTTGTTCACTACAGTGTCAAAAGTATCTGGACACCTGACCACGAGCATGTCGGACAACAGTTGCTCCTCTGCCTGTGGGAAATTGTGCCCATCTGGTCAAAAGAGCATCATGGTGACAACACCGCGTCCATAAATCATGACGTATTGTGGAAACTAATCACACCAATCTGACCAATCATTTTGTACACTGCATGGTCAAAAGTATCTGGACGCCTGACCACAAGCTTGTCGGACAACAGTTGCTTCTCTGTCTGTGGGAATTTGTGCCCATCTGGTCGAAAGAGCATCGTGGTGACAACACTGCGTCCATAAATCATGACTTATTGTGGAAACATCTCAAAAACCAATCGTTTTGCACACTACACAACCAAAAGTATTTGGACGCCTGACCACGAGCTTGTCGGACATCCCGTCTCAAGTAACTAGAACAACAGCCGCTCTTCTGAGAAGGCTTCTCACAAGACTTTGAACTACAACGGTGGGAATTTGTGCCCATTTGGTCAAAAGATCACTGGTATGGCTGGGTGCTGATGTTTAATAGACGTTCCAATTCATTCCAACACTGGAGTGTCTATAAACATGTTTTGTGCACAGGGGCTGGAACAGGAATGGATCTTCCCTAAACTGTTGCTGCAAAGTTGGAAGCATATAATTCCCTTTATATAATACTGTTGTGGCTAAAACACATGACTTCAATAATTAGAAAGGGTGTCCCAATACTTTTGTCCTTATAGTGTAGCTCGAACGAGTGTGTGTGTATGTGTGTGTGTGTCACCCTAACCAGCCTGTATTTCTGCCTTATGCCCTCATTGCCCTGTATTTACCATGGCACTGGACCCACCGCAACCCCAGACAGGAAGGAAATAAGTGCATGAATTAACATGCACCCCAAATATAGGCTGCGTCCCAAACCACATACTACTACACACACTTGAACAGAACATCAGACTAGTGCACTACAAGTCGGATCATAACTATTTAACTCACTGTTTTGTTTATACAGGAGGGGGTAACGTGAGGTAAAAGCTCTGGTGATTGCCGCCCCCGTGCCGTAAATTAGGAGCGTTCGGGCGCCCCCGGTGAGCTTAATCAGAGTAAAGTAAACACCTGCTGAGTAAATTTAGAAGCGACGCATGCAGTCTGTGTTCACGCTGGTGATTTAAGACTGCGTATCGCATTTTTAGACCTGTGTGCAAAAGTATTCGCCCCCCACCCACGTCTGTGTGACTGATCTACACTCTAGATCTGAGGTGTCAAACTTAATCACAGGGAGGCCAAAACCCGGGACTATGATTAGGGCCCAACAGGGAGGCCCCTGTTTTCATCGCCCGCTTATCGTTTTGTTGTGCCATTTCTTTTGGAAGTGTTTAAATGTAATTAAAATAGTGAGCGTAACTGACTTCTGACCTCGGATGAATGTGCTATAGAAGGTGAAGTGCAAGTGCATTCTGGGATTTGTAGTATCAATAACGTGAGTCCTATATACTGGCAGTTCACTGGAGTTTGTTTCAGCCCCACATGCCAGTCGTCCCCTATTCATTATATACATGATATGCTTCTAATGTTGTGGCAACAGTTTAGGGAAGGCCCTTTCCAGATTCAGGATTGAGTTTTATGAGTACAAACACCTAAATAAATAAAAATAAATAAATAATTAAAATACATTAATAAAAAAAAGAATAAAGAAATATATATTAATAAATAAAAAGATTAAATAAATAAAAAAATAAAAAATAAAATAAAAATACAAAAATAAAACCAATAAATACATTAAAAAAAAATTATAAAAAAGTGAATGAAAAATAAATACAAATAAATGAAAGAATAAAACAAAAAAAATAAATAAAAATATAAATGCATGAAAAAGGAATAAAAAAGAAAAAAAAAGAAAAAACAACAAAAAAAAATAAATGAAAAACTAAAAAATAATAAATAAAATAAATAAAAAAGAAAAAGAAAATACAAATGCCCATACACAGACATACTTCAAATTATGGACAAGCTCACAATCACATGTCCAAATACTTTTGGTCACATGCTATATGTATGATTTTATGCACCTGTGATTTTGATAATATCATGATTTAATATTATTTATTAATTATTATAAGTTTTTCACGTCTGGAAATCTGTGCTTTCTAAAGAAAGCAGGAAAGTGGTTCATTTGTAGAAGCTGATCTGAACCGTAGGAAAGTGCTCATTAAGTGCCCGCCTTTGTCCACCAGTGCTTGCTGTGCCCATTTTGTGCCCAGACCAGATGTATTTATCTTCCACAACCACGTTTCATTAGAACTCGGCTCGTATCCCGCAGCATCGTTTTGTAATCATCTTTTAAAAAATAATACATCAGTGCTGAGCGCTACTGGTCCTGTACGACACTCACACTAATGCTACCCGCTCATGGTACCCGCTCGCCCCAGGAGCAGTTTTAATGTTAAAAAGTAATTCCAGAGTTTGAGGGATAAAAAAGAATAATAATAGAAAAATAATAATAAATAAATAAAAATGTAATAAACGAATAAAAATAAACTAATTTAAATATTTAATAAATAAATAAATATATAAAAAAAAGAATAAAAAAAAAAGAAAAAAAGAAAGAAATAAATCAAAAAGAAATAAAAGTACAAATAAATAAATAAATAAAAAGAAATAAATACATAAAAAAGAAATCAAAGATAAATAAACGGGAAATAAAACAATAAAAGAAAATGAATAAAAAATAGAAAGTAAAAAAAAGAATAAATAAATAAATAAAAAATAAATGAAAAAAAAATAAATGAAAAATAAATAAATAAATATAAATAAATAAATACAAAGGGCTAAAAGAATAAAAGGAAATAAATAAAAAGAAATAAATGAAAAATAAATAAAAAATAAATACATACTTTAAAAGGAAGGGGAAAAAAGAAAACTGGGTTAAACAATGCTCTGAGCACTTCGGTGCCAGCTATTTATCATAAGTTAGAGTCTAGCTGGCAGCTAAATGGTGGCAAGCTGCACCGCCATGCAAATAAAACCCCAAAAACCCAAAAACCCCAAAACGCAGGAAATAACAAAATAAAAAAGAAAGAAAAGAATTGACTGCCAGCTCAACACAAAGTCTCACCTGTTTAAACTATTGTTCAGCACAAAGAGCTCGTCAGCTTTAAATGCACGACACGCCGAACATCTTTTCAGTTCCTGCGCAGGTACCAGATCAGTATTCAGAACGTTCGGTTACGACGGTCCTGAATGTGCCCCGTCTGGTGCCTCGCCAGCCGCAGTGAATGGCACTTTTAATCAGAGAGGTGCCATGTTGCACAAAGAACAAACATTTGCAAAATGTCAAAATACGTCCGTGCATTAGTTCCTGTAATACATTCACACTAATGCGTGCACTCGGTGGGTACCTGATCGCTCACGGACCAGTTTAAATGTTAAAAAGTAATAACAGACTTTAGTGGGAGAAAAAAGAATAAAAAAATAAACAGTAAATAAATAAAAGTAAATAAATATATAAAAATAACTGAATACATTACATTTTAAAAATCAAAAATAAATCAAAAATAAACAGGTTTCCCGCTTGTTGCAGGTGAAAAGAAGCGGTCGCTACTGCAGACGCGTCGGAGGGGGCGTGTCTTAGTTAGAAAAGCCCTGCATTCATGTTCCGAAATCCTCCGAAAGTGAACTGTGACTCGTGTTTGGACAGGATGTTAAACCTTAGCCTGCTGCTGGATTCTCTCTCATTATTAATGAGGACAGAATCTCTCACACTTACTCTATAATAGATGTGAAAGCCACCGTGTGCTGACGGGGTCGTCTGGGGCCCCTCTGGGACCTGCCGGGTACCCTTGGCCTAAATAAGCAAAATATTTTCTAGCTGATTCGCTAAACGGAGGGTGTTTATTAACCGGCGCAGTCAGGGCTGCACTAGAGCTCTGTTCTGTTTGGATTTGTTCATCAGGGGTCTGTGATTTTCATTAAAATCACAAAAATAGCAAATTTTTGTGGACACCAGCGCTAATTACTGAGTTCAGGTTTTTTCCGCTACACCCATCGCTACCAGATATTAAAAACCAAAGGATGAAGCAGTTTGTAAAAAGTAATGGATAAATGCATTAAAATTTATTTATTTAATTTGTTAATATTCATTTATTAAATGTATACATTTATTTGTTACATGAATTAATATGTATTTATTTATTTACTGTATTAATATTTATTTATTTATTTAGTATATTAATATGTATTTATTTATTTAATGTATTAATATTTAATTATTTATTTAGTGCATTAATATTTATTTATTTGTTAATATTAATTTATTAAATGTATTACAAAGTTTATTTAGTGAAGGTATTATTATGTATTTATTTGTCTACAGTATTAATATTTATTTATATTTATTTACTTACTGAATTACTTAATTTATTTTTTTTATTTTAATATTTGTTATTTAATTTATTAATTTTTATTTATTTTATATATTAATTATTTACTTAATTAAATGTATTCATATTTATTTATTTATGTATTTATTTAATGTATTAATATTTATTTTTTAAATTTATTAAATAATTTCTTTATTAAATGTATAATTATTTAATTTGTTTACATATTTATTTACAGTATAATTTTTTTATTTATCTATTTACTGTATTGATAATTATTTCTTTGATTTATTATTATTTATTTATAAAATGTAATAATTAATTAATTACTTAATTCAATGTATTAAAATTTATTTAATTATTTCTTTCTTTATTGTACTTATAATTATTATTTATTTAAATTATATTTATTTATTTAATGTATTATTAATTCATTTATTAAATGTATTAGTATGTATTTATTTATTTACGGAATTAATATTTATTTAAAATGTATTAATTAATTTATTTATTAAATGTATTCATATTTATTTCAGTAAATATTTATTTATTTATATATTTATGTATTTATTTATGCATTCATTTATTCAGGTTTTACAGTACATTACTGTACATTACAATCCTCAGTGTTCTGTAATGTCAAGCTTTGGCTTCGACATTCTTCTAAAACGAGTTTTTATGCAGATCTGACGACTCTGAGAATAACAAAAATCCTTTTAATGCTTTTTGGTTTTTCTTTCATTCAGAATCGCTAAGCTGAATGACACTGAGCTGTGATCATGTTCTGTTCTTTCACCCTGGCTGGATCAGCACACAGCGCCGCCGTACACACGGCTAATATTTGGGTTTCGTTTCATATGAAACGGTTTGTTTGCTTTGCGTGTTTCAGTCTCGGTGCGGCTTTGTTTGGTCTGACGGCGTTTTTATTCCGTTATTATTCTGAAACTCTGCACGTCGGGTCCTGCAGCCTGGAATCAGCACCACGTCAGAGAGGCTGTTCAGCTTCAGATTGGCTGATTGACCTTTACTAAAGGGCTCTTCAGCATATTCGATTGGTGCTGCTCTGAGTCATTGTCGTGATAAAAAAGCATAAAGAAAAGCTCTCTTACTTGCAAGATGTGTCTTGATACAGTATTTGGTGCCACGGGGCATTGGGTGCCAGGTCACAGAGGTGCCAGGTGTACCCAGGCACCTGCAGTATTGGATTCTATATACAGATACACGTGTACAATATAATAAAATGCTTTTTTAGCATATCTCAGCTTTTTTGGAAGCTGGGGTCAGAGCATAAGCCAGTTTCAGACCAGCAACCCTCCGTTTAATAGCTCTACCCACTGGGCTACTCAGTCCACCAGCAACACAGTCCACCAACCAATCAGTCCACCAGCTACTCAGTCCACCAACTACTTAGTCCACCAGCTACTTAGTCCACCAGCTACTTAGTCCACCAGCTACTCAGTCCACCAACCAATCAGTCCACCAGCAACACAGTCCACCAACCAATCAGTCCACCAGCTACTAAGTCCACCTGCTACTCAGTTCAACAGCTACTCAGTCCACCAACTACTCAGTCCACCAGCTACTCAGTCCACTAGCTACACAGTCCACCACCTACTCAGTTCACCAGCTACGCAGTCCACCATCTACTCAGTCCACCAGCTACTCAGATCACCAACTACTGACTGATTATCTAAAATATGTGGACGCTCTTCTTATTACTTATTACTGAGTTATGGTGTGTTAGCTAAACTGATAACTGGTTTACAACATTACTCACTCACTCACTTTCTTAACCGCTTATCCATTTAGGGTCACGGGGGGTGCTGGAGCCTATCCCAGCTCTTCAATGGGCGCAAGGCACACAGTAACACCCTGGACAGGGCACCAGTCCATTGCAGGGCAGACACACACACACACACACACACACACACACACACATTCACCTATAGGGAAATTCAGTTTCTCCAATTAACCTGACTGCATGTTTTTGTACTGTGGGAGGAAACCGGAGCTCCTGGAGGAAACCCACGCAGACACGGGGAGAACATGCAAACTCCACACAGAAAGGAACCGGACCGCCCCGCCTGGGGATCTAATTTACAACATTAGTCATGTAAAATAAAATATACACTTTAAAAAAGTCATTGTGCTCCAAGACACGGTGCTAACAGGTTTGTCCAGACCTCAACCACACTTCGGGAACAGTTTTGGGATGAACTGGAACGTTTCTGGATTCCAACATCATGGATTCTGAGTCAGATCTTTGTGCATAACATCAGTGCCTGACCATAGAAATTATTTTTTTTATTATTATTATTATTATTAAAGTGGCAAAATATCAACCGACTCTTAATTTTGTTTACAGTGCTTTCAGAAGAGTAAGAGAAGGTACGGCGACTCCAAATCATCTTCCATGATTGCAGAACGAGCTTTTTGAGCATCCTGACAGAAATCAAACGCCGTTGATGGCTTAATTAACGTAAGCGCGACCGATGTCGTAAACTGAATACAAATAACAGAACCGAGCGCACGGAAGCGCCTGAGCGATTCATTACCGCAAATGAAATAATGGAGGTTCTGAATAGACGCGGCGGAGACGGTAATTACAGAAACGCTTCGCTCGAGTCTACCTGCTCTATTAGAGAACGTCGTCCATCGTGACCGGCCGCCGTTCGGACGGGGGGTGATTTGTCGACGTGCCTCCCCTCAGAGCGCATCCGCGTTTCCTGTATCGCTCTGATTCGTGGTTCCTCTGTTTGATCCGTCGGTACAGATGTCTGCATCTGAACGGCACAAAGGCGGGAAGCTGGTGAGGTGCATACCAATCAGTCTCGGCTGCTCGTCTCGGTTCTTCACCGCTGCTTTTATTCATCCGCAGAGTTTCGTTCAGGGTCCAAACGGCGCCGTTTGATGTCCTCCTTTTTGGTGTCTATTGCCCTTTTTTGGGGGGTCTGATGCCCTTCTTTTTAGGGTCTGATGTCCTCTTTTTTGAGGTCTGATGCCCTTTTTTGGGGTCTGATGTTTTCCTTTTTAGGTGCTGTCCTCCTTTTTGATGTCTGATGCTCTTTTTTGGGGTCTGATCTCCTCCTTTTGTGTGTCTGATGCCCTCCTTTTGGGGGGTCTGATGTCCTCTTTTTTGTGATGCCCTTTTTTGGGGTCTGATGTTTTCCTTTTTAGGTGCTGTCCTCCTTTTTGATGTCTGATGCTCTTTTTGGGGTCTGTCCTCTTTTTTGAGGGTATGATATCCTTCTTTTTGGGGTCTGATCTCCTTTTTAGTGTCTGATGCCATCCTTTTGGGGGGGTCTGATGTTCTTCTTTTTGGGATCTAATGCCCTCTTTTTTTGGGGTCTGATACCCTTTTTTTGGGGTCTGGTGTCCTCTTTCTTTGGGATGTAATGCCCTTTTTTTGGGGGGGTCTGATGCTCTCCTTTTTGGGGTCTGATAAAAATACCGTCACATGGCCATTCATGACGCTGAATGCTGGGAAATGTAGTTCATTAGAAGAGCAGCGTTTCCTGGACGTGTCTGGTCAAGGACGTCACGCAGCATGAGCGTCACAAAAAGACTCCCGTCCCCCTCGTTACAGAAGAGAGGACGCGGCACTCGAGCGGCTCGGCTTTTCTAATCCCGCCTGAAAGCCGGACTCGTTCTGCCTCGTCCTTCTGAATTGGCTCGGTGCCAGGGTGATTGATTAAAGTGGTGTTTTGGGGATTTGGCAGGCCGCCCTGAAATCAAAGGTTCTGCCGGATCTATTAGGTAATGAATCCCTGTCACTGCTCGGCTCCACGTCTCGTGTCTGAAGACGTGAAAATTTAATACGTATAGAAACAAGAAACAAAGCCGCACCGCTAACCAGGACATTTATTTCTTCTTCTGCGTCTCTCCACTGCTCCCGTATTAAGGTGTCGCCACAGCGGGTCTGGTCCTCGGAGGTTCCTGACACAACCCTCCTATTTCTATCCGGGCTTGGGACCTGCACTGAAGAGTGCACTGACAAGTCTAGGCTAGGCTGTTTCGGCCACACTTACCCTTCAGATATAACCAATCTGTCCATGTGGATGCCCGACTGGCTGATAGCACCGCAGAGATTCGAACCCTGGATCCCCAGATCTCAGCAGTAGTGGGCTCACTATTTACCGCTCACCTGAACCTAATCACCAATTATTAAAACTCAGTATGATTATTTTGGATCTGTCTATATATTTGTCTGTCTACCTGTCTGTCTATCTATCTGTCTATGTGTATATCTGTCTGTCTGTCTATCTATCTGTCTATGTATTACATTTACATTTTCTGCATTTAGCAGACGCTCTTGTCCAGAGCGACTTACAGAAGAGCTTCCATAGTAAACATTTCATTTCTCTAGTTTAAGTAAACAACAGTCGAAGAACACAAATCTGCTGAAACCTGTTAGAACCAAAGTGTTTTTTTGTTTTTTGTTTTTTAAATGGAAAAAAATTGTTAGTAAATAAGTACAAGTCAGCTTAAGTGCTTAGTAGATCTGTCTGCCTGTCTATCTATCTATCTATCTATCTATCTATCTATCTATCTATCTATCTATATCTGTCTGTCTGTTTATCTATCTGTTTGTCTGTGTATCTATTTATCTGTCTGTCTGTCTATCAATATATCTAACTGTCTATCAGATCTGTTTATCTATCTGTCTGTCTGTCTGTTAGTCTGCCCGTCCATCTATCAGTCTGTCTGTCTGTATATCTATCTATATATCTAACTGTCTATCTGTCTGTCTATAATCTATCTATACATCTATTTGTCTGTCTATATATCTGTCTGTCTGTTTAACTATCTATATTTCACATTTTGTTTATGATTTTACCGTGACCCGGCAACACAAACAGCATCAAAACAAAATATATTCACATACTCATACATATTATTATACTATAGTAAACATGGTGGCAATCTGGTCTCACTGTGGTTTACAAGGTGTAATGTAAAGCCTCCACAAGGGGACGTTAAATTTGTTTTGGTTTAAAAAACTCTGCTTTAGACTTAACAAAACGATAATTAAATAAAGAAGCTGGATGCTGATTGGCTGATATAAATCATCCCAGTGTGTCAGTGAATGAACATGACTGGTTTCGAGTCCAGGCTGGATTACTTGTGGTCTTAAACCAGGATGAAGCGATAAAAGAACATAAATGTTTAGATTTAATGTTGATATGGAATAAGAGGGCGGGTCTGGGGGACGAGACCAAAAGAGCCGCTGAATCCTGACAAAATGGAACAAGACGGTCGAGGGTCCGTTCGGAACAATTTTATTTTAGGGTCCCGACCGAAATCCCAGAACCGCCTGTGAACAGGAGCAGCGCTGTTATTACTGCCGAGACACGAGAGCTGCACACACACACACACACACACACGGAGCAGTGTAATGACCGAGAATGGACACAGAGACCCATGAGGCTCTCAGACGCTGCGGTCATCTGAGGTAAGAGGGTCCGGCGCCACCGAATTCACTCCGTCTGCCCTCGTTTACCCAAACCTACCGCCGCACTCACCGCCGTGCCCTCGAACCCGCACGTCATGATCAATAACCGTAACGGACGCGCCGGTCACTTTTACTTCCATGTAGTACAAACGTAATGATTCTAAATATAACCAGTTTATCTACGCCGTGTGGTCAAGCGCTCTGCAGGAACAACTGTGTCAGAGGGAGGGGCGGACAGATGAGGGTCCACCGACCACGGCGCTGCTCTAGTGAAGCCGTAGCCTAGTGGTGTAGGGCATCTGCTACATGCCATACATATAAAAATAAATGTAATTATTGTGGGCAGTGGTAGCTCAGTGGTTAAGGTACTGGACTAGTAATCAAAAGGTTGCCGGTTCAAGCCCCACCATGGTCAAGTTGCCTTGTATTCAGTAATTTGGTAGAAAAGCATCTGCACCATGCCAAAAATATTTAAAAATATTTTTGAGAGCAGCGGTTAAGTTACTGGACTGGTAATCAGAAGGTTGCTGGATTAAGCCCCTCTGTCTCCAGGTTGCCATTGCTGAGCCCCTAAGCAAGGCCCCTAACCCTCAATTGCTTGTACTGTATTCAGGCAGGCCTGGCATCTATGCAGGCGTCTATATGGCGTATATCCCTGCTGCACAGAGACGAGGGATAACGGAGATCAGTGTGCGCTACAAAGTGCAGGTGAAAAGAAGCGGTCCGTACTGCACATGTGTCTGAGTGGGCGTGTCTTAGTCATGGCTCTCCTCGATCAGGAGTGGAGAAAACAAACGTGATCGAGTAACCGGATATGACTAAATTGGGAAACATGCATTTAAAAAATGTCTCAGAGCGACATTCCTGACTTGTGATGCGAGCCCACCACCTCTCAGATCAGGGTTTGAATCCCGTGAATCCAAAGCTATCGGATTTGGCCCTGTGATGGATTGCCGCCCTGTCCAGGGTGTTTCTGGGTAAACTGGAGCCACCGCAAGCATGAGCGCTATAAAGCAACTGAAGAAAACAAAATAAAATAAAAAATAAATAAATAATAATAATAATATAATAATAATTAATAATAATTAATATTAATAATAATAATAATAATAATAATAATTAATAATTAATAAAATAATAATTATTATTATAATTAATAATAATATTAAAAATAATAATGATAATAATTAATAATAATAATAATAATTACTATTATTATTAATAATTATTAATAATAATAATAATAATAATAACAATAAAGATAATTAATAATAATAATAATATGATAATAATAATAATAATAATAACAACAAAACAACAACAATAATAATAATAATATTAATAATAATAATATATTAATAATAATAATAATAAATGCTTGTGGTTTAGTTTAATTGGTGTAGGCAAACTAGTCTTATTTATATGAACCTTGTATATCGATATTTTCACGCAGCAAAATAAATAAATAAAATTAATTAATTTAGACGGAACAGGATTGGTAAGCTGAAGGTTGCCAGATCAATTCCCACTACCGCCACTGTTGGGCACCTGGAAAAGGTCCTTAACCCTTAATAGCTTGCCTTGTATTCAGTCATAACTAGCAGACGAACACTGAAGTAAAAGTGAGTCACTGAAACCTCCTGATTTAATTTAGATATGATTTGGATATGTCTAAAACCCTCGAAACAGTCCAGCCCAGCGTTTTTTTCATCTGTTAAAGTCTTAAAGCCGTTCTCTCCCCTCCATCATGACCCAGCACATTTCATTCCCTCCGGTTAATTGGTCTGGAATTATTTCCTTTATCAAGCGCGTAAGCTAGAGGCTGGAAAAGCGCCGCCGCATGCTAATTAAAAAAGCATCATATATTCGCCGGCGAGATGTGTCGGGACCGTCAGGATTTAGGAGTGAAAATGTCTTTTCAATTACAGCCCGGCTCGAAGTGAAAGCCCGGCTCTAGTGAGGAGCGTCGGCCGGCGAGGAGAATAAATAGAAATATAAGGACGGCGCTGCGGGAGGAGACGCGCATGATTTAATGCATGACGTCCTTTTAAATAGTGAAAATGAAAATCAGTAAAGCGAGACATGAGGAAGTTACCGAGCGTAATTGATCACATCCCCCCCATAGCAATGATCCGCTGTTAGCCCAGGGAGATACTGTTACAGCTAAAAGTGTAGGTACAGCACATGGCCAAAAGTATCCAGACACCAGGCCGAGAGCTCGAACAACAGTCGCTCTTCCTGTCTGTGAGATGGCTTCTCACAAGTTTGAAGTACATCTGTGGGAATTTGTGCCCATTCAGTGAAAGAGGATTCGTATAGCCGGGCACTGATGTCGGTCGAGAAAGCCTCAGTCGATGTTCCAGTTTATTCTCAGCTTTGCTTCTTCCCTTTTTGTCCTTCCCTAAACTGTTGCTGCAACATTATAATTGATTTATTACACCTGCTAGCATGAATACAAAAATTAGAAAAGGTACCACAATACTGTTTATGTATAACCATCTCTACTACTCTATTTTGGAATATGTCTGTGGGAATTTGTGCCCGTTTAGTCAAAAGAAGCACTAATTTTGGTTGAGAAAGCCTCAGTTGATGTTCCGGTTTATTCTGAGCTTTTCATCACGTCTTTATAGAGCTTCAGTTGCTTTGAGAACAGGGAAACAGTCATGCTGGAACAGGAAATGTCCTTCCCTAAACTGTTGCTGAAACATTATCATTGATTTATTACACCTGATAGCAATTGTTTTGGCTGAAAAGCATGCATTAAAAAAATAGGAGTGTATAATAGCCTCCGCCATCTGAAAAGGCTTTTTACAAGACTTTGGAGTACGTCTGCGGTAATTTGTGCCAATGTCCTTCCCTAAACTGTTGCTGCAACATTATATGAATTGATAATTGATTTATTACACCTGTTAGCAATCGTTTTGGCTGACAAGCATTCATTCTAAAAATAGAAGAAGTGTATAATAGCCTCCGCCCTCTGAAAAGGCTTTTCACAAGATTTTGGAGTATGTCTGTGGGAATTTGTGCCCATCTAGTCAGAAGAGGGTTACCTGACCCACGACCATATCATGTGAAATAGATTCAGAACAATAAACATTCAGACGTTATATTAACTAAATAAATAAATACATTTATAACTAAATAACTAAATAAATAAATAAAGTAATTAATTAATGCAACTTATTAAATACACTTTAACTAACTAAATAAATAAATACATTTATAACTAAATAAATAAATTCATTAATTAATAAATGCATTTCTAACTAACTAACTGACTTACTAAATACATTTATAACTAACTAACCACCTAACTAAAATACTAGACTAAATAACTAACTAAATAAATCATTTTTTCCCCACAAGATTTTGGAGTATGTATGTGGGAATTTGTGCCTATTCAGTCAAAGAGGATTCGTATAGCGGGCAATGATGCCAGTCGAGAAAGCCTCAGTTGATGTTCCAGTTCAGAAATCTCCTTCGGGATAAATAAAGTAAATAAACATTTTTTGATAAATACATTCTTAAAGGCTTTTCACAAGCTTTTGGAGTACGTCTGTGGGAATTTGTGTCCATTTAGTGAAAAGAGTGTTTGTATTGCTGGGCACTGATGCTGTTTGAAAAAAACATCCAGTTCAAAAATCTCCTTTGGGATAAATCAAGTAAATCAATACATTTATTAATAAATAAATACTTTTTTTTCACAAGATTTTGGAGTACGTCTGTGGGAATTTGTGCACATTTAGTCAAAAAAGTTTCCAAGTGACGCCTGGAATGCAGCTGACGTTCTAATTCTACTCATCAGTGTTCAGTAGAGTTAAGGTCAGATCTCTGTGCTGGTCATTCTTGGCCATATAGTGTGAAAGTCTGCTCCAAACAAACATGTACCAGTCTGTACTGGTTCCCAGTATGAGACGTAACAGACATCGACAAGCCGACACACTAACTACACACAGAAAAGTTGTGAGACATTAATTGCGGGCCCCCGGGGGTCGTCCGCCGGCCCCGGTCGCTTCCTCTCGGGAGGCTGATGAAACACGGAGCCGCATTAGTCCGAGCGCAGCCGGGCAAACATTTAAACTGCACATGAAAAATGCCTCAATTACACCAGCCTGCTACCCATGATGCATTGTGTTCGGCGTGTCATTTATTTACAGGTGAAAACGTACGGAGGTGTGCGGTTCCTTTACGTCTCCGGTGTGTTCCCTCACCAGGTCTCCTTCATCAACATCTCTGGCAAACGCAGCACGAGGATTCAGTACCCGTGGGCACCAGGGGGGGTACAGGGGGCGATAAATCTGGGCCGAGCGGATAAATAGGGTCGCGTTTCATTGTTGTGTTTCTTTACTTTAACCTGGTGGATCTGGAGAAATGCGGTCCGTACTGCCCATACTGTAGAAGTACGGCTGGGCATTGAAGCCATTGTTTTTGATGCTGACGGTCAGGTGTCCAGATACTTTTGGTCATGTAGTGTTCAGAGATTCAATTTAAATACAGGAGGTTTCACAGACACGCGTCCACGATTTTCACGCTGTAGCTTTTCTATCTTTATTAACCAGAGCAGAAGAAACTGGGCCAAGGAGAGACGGAACCCGGAACGTTCTCCCGGGAACGCAGGCCTTTGTTTCAGGGATCAGGATTTTTTCTCCTCCAGTTTCTAGGGACGTGAGATGAAAAAGGTAAAGCTCGATTTGAGGATGCGTTAAAGAAAACAAATCGTCATAAAGAATATTCTACATAGAATGCCTTTTATTCATCATACACTGATCAGCCATAACATTAAAACCACCTCCTTGTTTCTACACTCACTGTCCATTTTATCAGCTCCGCTTACCATATAGAAGCACTTTGTAGTTCTACAATTACTGACTGTAGTCCATCTGTTTCTCTACATGCTTTGTTAGCCCCCCTTTCACCCTGTTCTTCAATGGTCAGGACCACCACAGGACCCCCACAGAGCAGGTATTATTTAGGTGGTGGATCATTCTCAGCACTGCAGTGACACTGACATGGTGGTGGTGTGTTAGTGTGTGTTGTGCTGGTATGAGTGGATCAGACACAGCAGCGCTGCTAGAGTTTTTAAACACCGTGTCCACTCACTGTCCACTCTATTAGACACTCCTACCTAGTTGGTCCACCTTGTAGATGTAAAGTCAGAGACGATCGCTCATCTATTGCTGCTGTTTGAGTCGCTCATCTTCTAGAGCTTCATCAGTGGTCCCAGGACGCTGCCCACGGGGCGCTGTTGGCTGGATATTTTTGGTTGGTGGACTATTCTCAGTCCAGCAGTGACAGTGAGGTGTTTAAAAACTCCAGCAGCGCTGCTGTGTCTGATCCACTCATACCAGCACAACACACACTAACACACCACCATCATGTCAGTGTCACTGCAGTGCTGAGAATGATCCACCACCTAAATAATACCTGCTCTGTGGTGCTCCTGTGGGGGTCCTGACCATTGAAGGACAGGGTGAAAAGGGGGTGACAAAGCATGCAGAGAAACAGATGGACTACAGTCAGTAATTGTAGAACTACAAAGTGCTTCTATATGGTAAGTGGAGCTGATAAAATGGACAGTGAGTGTAGAAACAAGGGCCCAACAATGGCTGCATGGCAGAGCTGGGATAGGCTTTTTTAATTCATGTGTTTCAGCTGCATTAACTCCTAACAAATGAAATAAATCAATCATATGAAAGAGTTTAGGGAAGGTCCTTTCCCGTTCCAGCATGTGCACAAATCAAGCTCAGGTTCAAGAAGATCCAGTGTGTGTTGTCCTACTGGTCAAAACTGACCCACGACCTTATCATGTGAAATAGATTCAGAACAATAAACATTCAGACGTTATATTAACGTTATTTATCGGCCGCTTGTACAGCTGCACGTTTATGGAATTATTTAATCACCTCATTTAGAATTACGACATCAAAACGCGATCCGAAAGCCTCCGAGCGGAGCGTGGCTGTCGGTGCCAGATGGGCTCGTTTAACGCGTCAGAAACTGCACATCTCCCGAGATTCGCACACGCCGTAACGTCCTCCGTCGTCTCTCCTTTCACGCCATCGTTACCCGAGTGAGTCTGTGGTTACGGGTTTTACGTGACCCTCTGTTAAGAACGCACACGCCGTAACGTCCTCCGTCGTCTCTCCTTTCACGCCATCGTTACCCGCGTGAGTCTGCGGTTACGGGTTTTACGTGACCCTCCGTTAAGACCGGCAGCGAGGCGGCAAGTCAAGGCGATCGACTGTCATTCATTTTCAATCAGAGCTGTGATTTCAAAGCAAAATGGGCGGAGCAAAGTGGGCAAAGTCAGCGACAAGAAAACTGTGGCTACGTCCTAAATCGCATAGTTCCATACTGAACAGTACGCGAGAGCAGTATGCGAGAGCGGGTAGTGTGTCCGAATACGTAGTATTCATTAAACAGTAGGTCAAACGAACCTGGATGACCAACTGCATGGGCACACTGCGGTCCGATAATCAAAAAGGGATTCGAACCCAGGCCCTTTTTGCCGTGAGGCCTGTCCATAAACATTAGACCTCATCAGCATCTAGTTTAAGATATTACATTACACAAGATATAGTAATTCCGTGCTCTAATGGTCAGTAATAATACAAATTCCCACACCACACACCTTAAACAGTTTAGGGATGAAGAGCTGGAATATTTAGGGAAAACTCCGGGCACCGAGTCTGGCGCGTGGCATTTATCGCCCGCTCACACGTGTCCGGAGGCTAATCCTAGCTTAGCCGCCTTTAGTCGGCGTCGTTCGTCAATCTTCCCTCTGCAGAGTGACCGCTCCGGCCCGTTATTACACTCTCCACGAGTGAGTCGTGCACCACCATTACACCTCTCAACACACCGATCCAGCGGCACCCTCACATTTACCCAGGAGTCGGGCAAGAGGTGACCAGAGGTGAAGATGAAGTCCGGGAGGTAAAAACTGACGTTCAACTGACCTGACTATTGACTCGTGCTGAATGTTTACAATAGACCTAGCTTTCTACTAGATTTGTAAACACAACTGCAGGAATTCTGCCCCATTTCAAACATCATTCGAGTCTAGAATTGATGCGTGTGGATGAAACGCACGACTAAAAGTATTCGGACGCCTGACCATGAGCTTGTCGGACATCCCGTTTCAGAAACAAAGTGACCTCTACTGCATTCGATCATCTGTATGAAGGCTTCTTACAAGACTATCGAGTATGTCTGTAGGAATTTGTGCCCATTTAATCGAAAGATGTCAGCATTGGTACGGCTGGGCGTTGATTCCAAAAGCTGTTGGAACCGAGCGGTGTAAAGCACACTGTAAAATCAATTCTGCAGTGAGTCTGGTGAGCAGATTCAGGCCAGTGGTGGCTCAAAGGGGTTACTAGTATTCGGAATGTCGCTGGTTCTAGTCCCAGCATTGCAAAGTTGGCACTGTGGGCCCTTAAGCAAGACCCTTAGAGTTCAGTTGTATTTTGGATATGCCAAACGCTTTAAATGCACAGTGATTGGGTAGCATGGTGCCAGTTGTGAGAGCTTTGGGGATGTATTAGTTCCAGGATTTCAATCATTAGAAGGGGTGTCCTAATACTTTTGACCAACTAGTGTTAGCTATGAGTATCAGATTAAACACAGAGCTCAGTCACCAGATCACCAGATAGTCTGGAGAATCGTTTGTTATTTTATTTTATATTATTTACATTAGCACGCCATCCTAACTGGGTAGTAAACATACTGTACGTATAGCGCTATAGGTTTCATTTTATACTTAAATATCCACACACCCGCGAAACCACGCCCCTCCGTCTCAGTGCAGATCAAAAATCCAGAATCCGCTCGGACGCTTCACTTTTCTCCTCTCCTTCACCCACCCCACTGTGACACTGACCTAGAACTAATTCATCCCCGCACGCACATTTGAGCCATTAAAGAGACGCTGTCTATTTTTAAAACGACCCCGATTCCGAGTCTGACGTATCCTTCATTCCACCGGCGCTGGGTGCTGCACGTCACCTAGGGTCAAACGTTCAAGGGGAAAAAAAGAGGAAAGGAAAAGACAAACCAGCGCTAATCTCTGAATAAATGCACCAAAATGGACATGTGGTGATTCTACTCATTTCCTATAGTACACTATATGGCCAAAAGTATCTGGACACCTGACTGAGACTTTATTGGACATCATATTCACTCACTCTCACTCACTCACTCACTCACTCACTCACTTTCTTAACCGCTTATCCAATCAGGGTCGTGGGGGGATGCTGGAGCCTATCCCAGCTTTTCAATGGGCGCAAGACACACAGTAACACCCTGGACGGGGCGCCAGTCCAGTCCATCGCAGGGCAGACACACACACACACACACACCCATTCACCTATAGGGCAATTCAGTGTCTCCAATTAACCTGACTGCATGTTTTTGGACTGGCACGGGAAGAACATGCAAAGTCCACACAGAAAGGACCCAGTGGGAATCGAACTCAGGACCTTCTTGCTGTGAGGCGACAGTGCTACCCACCGAGCCACCGTGTCGCCCTGGACAATATATCTGTGGGAATTTGTGCCCATTCAGTCAAAAGATGGCTGGGCACTGATGTTGGTCAAGAAAGCCTCAGTTGATGTTCCAGTTCATTCCAGGTCAGGATGCTGGAGTTTCTTTAAATCGAGCTTTTCTTCACGTCCTCTACAGGAAAGGACCTTCCCTAAACTGTTGCTGCAAAGTTGGAAGCCCGGAACTTAATACAATACAAAATTGATCGGGGTTGGGGGCGGCAACAGGAGTCTGGTTTTAAAGAACAACCGTATCTAACACATCTGGGATGAATCAGAACACAGACTGTGAGCCAGGCCTTACTGCTAATCAGAAACGTAACAGAATCCCTGCAGCCGTGTTTAAAACTCGCTGCTTTAATAAGAAAAACTGTTATCACAGCAGAGAGTAAACAGCTCGATGTTAATGTGGCGGGTTGAGAACGTGATGTTCAGGTGCTTCACGCGACTGTGCGCCTCGGTTAGCTTATTAGCGCTTTTCTCTCATTTGTTGTGATGGATCGGCCCCCGAAAAACGGCCGATATTAATTTCATCTGTGCCGACCGGCGCCGCTTTACATAATCGCGTTTGTGCTAAACCTTCTCCCCGCTAACGTCGTTTATTCTCCCTTCGTACCTTTTGAAACTGTTGAATTTAATCAGGATGCTAATATCAGGGGTCCGCGGGGACCTGACGCCAGCGCCGGAGCCTTTACGTTGCAGACGGAATCGTTTAAGGGCGCGGAGCGGCGGATAATCTTTTCCCAATTTGTTGTTAGAAAAAAAAAAATCGCACCTCTGATTCAAGGCCGTGGAAATGAAATATAATATGAAATGATATTAACGACACCAAGAGAGAAAATCAACTTCTTCATTTCTGCTCTGTTCGATACGTCACATTCAGCATCTAACACATCTGGGATGAATTAGAACGCTGACTGTGATTTTTGAGCGTGTTGGTGTAACGTAGGAACAACGACTGCAGGCGAGACTTTAGGCTCGATGAATGATTAAAACATCCATCACTAACTGACCTGTGATATTACAGGTACAGTTGCTCATTTTAGGGTATTCGGGACGATCTGAATACAAACCCGGTTCCCAAAAAAGTTGGGACATATTGATAAACCGTAAAAAAGAATGAGATTGAATCTTTAATTAACTGATAATAGTAAAAAGTTTAAAAAATTCCACTTGATTTGGTTTGTAAATTCATTCATTCAATGTTTGCTTTAGCACCAATTTATCCTGGTCAGGGTCACGGTGGCAGGTTGCCAGTTCATCACGAGACACAAGACACACACACATTAACTTGACTGCATGCCTGAACTGTGGGAGGAAACCGGAGCACCTGGAGGAAACCCACATGGACACGTGGACACATGGAGAACATGCAAACTCTACACAGAAAGGATTCTAACCGCATAGAGGGGTGGCACGGTGGCTCGGTGAGTAGCACTGTCGCCTCACAGCAAGAAGGTCCTGGGTTCGATCTGCATTATCAAACGACGTCCTTATAGACCTCACAAAGTGATTTTTAGACGTTAGATAGATAGATGGATAGAGAGACAGACAGGTAGATAGATAGACAGATAGAAAGACAGACAGACAGACAGACAGATAGATAGACAGGCAGACAGACAGACAGAAACACAGTTAGACAGACAGACAGTTAGATACGGTTGGATGGATGGATGGATGGATGGATGGATGGATGGATGGATGGATGGACAGATAGATAGATAGATAGATTTACATTTACATTTTCAGCATTTAGCAGACGCTTTTTATCCAAAGCGACTTACACAATGAGCTGAACACAATGAGCAACTTGGTGATGGTGGGGCTTGAACCGGCAACCTTCTGCTTACTAGTCCAGTACCTTAACCACTAAGCTATCACTGGCTAGACAGACAGACAGACAGACAGACAGACAGACAGACAGGAAGGTAGGTAGGTAGGTAGGTAGGTAAACAGCCAGATAGACAGACAGTTAGATACACAGACAGATAGATAGATAGATAGATAGATAGATAGATAGATAGATAGATAGATAGATAGATAGATAGATAGATAGATAGACAGGTAAACAGACGGATAGACAGACAGATAGTTAGACAGTTGGACGGATGTACGGACGGACAGATAGATGTGCAATTTGTGCATCTTACACTATGGCTAGGAATACAACTACAAATAACACAACAGCAGTAATATATATATATATGAAGCTATATACTTTGCCAGGCGCTCAAAAATATTTGAAAACACAAAACCGTCGGCCTGCCAACAAAGCCTCAGATACCCACAATCCATCTTGCTGAAAACAAAACTCAGGATGAAATAAATCCGTATAACACAAGCGAGCGCTCTCACGGCGGACTGATCCTCCCAAAATCTACGACACGGCGTGAAGATAATATACACACATACCAGCACATGTGTGTCCAGCTCCAGAGGTATTGTTATATATAATCATATATGTTCTATCTAATAATATCATATATATTATGTTATATATCATTATGAATTAAAATTAGACATTAGACGTGTGCTATAAGGCTAAACATACACTATATGTGCAAAAGTATTGGGACACATCTTCAAATTTGTGTTCAGATCATGTGTTTTAGTCACAGCAGTTGCTAACAGGTGTAACAAATCGATCATATAAAAGGAAATACATGCTTCTAATATTGCTGCAACAGTTTAGGGAAGGTCCTTTCCTCTTCCAGAATGATTGTAGCCCTATAATGACCTAAAGAAAATGAACAGCTCCAGAATAAACGAATGGCATCAAATTCCCACAGACATACTTCAAATTCCTAAAATAAAGAAAAGCTTAGTTTAAAGAAACTCCAGTGGACTGCACTGGACAGAGCGCTGACCTTAGCCTCACTCAACAGCTCTGGAATGAACCAGAACATCAACTGAAGCTTTCTTGAATGGGATCAAATTCCCACAGACATACTTCAAATTTTGTCATGAAGAAAAGCTCAGTTTAAAGAAACTCCAGTGGCCTGCATTGAACTGGACAGAGCGCTGACCTCAGCACCCTTAAACATCAATACCTAGCCATACATGTTCTTTTCTGATTATATGGGCACAAATCCCCACAGACATACATAAGTCTTGTGAGAAGCCTTCTCAGAAGAGCGGAACGGCATGCTGTACTGGATTAGTAATAAGAAGGTCGCTGGTTAAAGCCCCACCACTGCCAGGTTGATGCTGTTGGGCCCTTGAGCGAGGCCCTTAACCCTCAATTGGCACACTGGGACTGTACACTGTAACTCAGACGTCAGACGATCTCACGCTCAGGGGTCCGAGTACTTTTGACCACACAGCTCATCCTAATTCCTGCAGCATCAGAAGTCCGTCTTCTCTCGGCGGTGCTGATTCATGTCTGTCTGGCGCGGGCGTAGCGTAATGACACCCGTGGGTATCTCATTAACCTATCGGAGGAAGATTGAAAGCTTCTCGTTGGGCGAACACAATCAGACGTTCTTCCTCTCCAGCACCCGAGGGAGAGCAGCCGAAGCTAAGCATGCTGTCAGCGCCGATGACAGTGAGTCTATAAGCCGAAGGTTCCCGCCGCCATCGGGAGACGTCGTTAATTCACTGCTGCCCGGGATGGGCGCCATCGCATCGGCGCTAACGCTGGCATCATTGTAAGGAAGGCTTGTAACGACAGGCAGCACAAACTCATCCTGACCGATGCTCTTCAGCTTTTACACCATCAGGAAAGGATTGCAGGAACATCCAGGTCTTTGGGAGGTGCACTTCAGTCAGTGCGCTCTCAGTGCAGGTCCCGAACGCACAGACCCGCAGACAGGCGGTCTGTCTGAAAATCTACTGAGCTGCCTCGCTGCCTACTGCCTACCTGATCAGCTGCCTCAGTAGAGAGGATTCTAATAAGACATGGAACTCATAAGGCAGATTATTTAGACGCACTACTTACGCCGATTACTTCACCGCAGTTTTAGCTTACTAAGCTAACGCAGTTAGCGTGTACAACCCGCTAGGACGCCAGCTAACGTCTCCCTCCATGTCCCTGACGAGCCCGAATTTAAAAATAAACGACACTTGTGCACCTTTATACAAATTAAACATCAGTGAGAATTTATTACATTGAAAAGAACTCTGTTGGTTGCTCCGCATTTCATTCGTCCGATATTTGTCAGTTTTTGCGAGAAAAGTCGTGCTGCACTGAATGCTGGGATTGCCTTCAGCGCTGAGGAGGCGTCGGACGCTCCCTCGTCATTCAGTCAGATCATCACTCAGAATTAAGGCGCCTCAGTAGGAGCATTTTAAGGGATCTAAGAATTTAGACACGCCCTCTTCTCGGGAGTGTAGGATGACGTGAAATGCGTCTGTGTAGAGAGATCAGGAGGTTTTCAGACAGACCCCGAAATAGGAGGGTCACGTCAAGAAGGGCATCCGGGGTAAAAACTGTGCCAAGTCTGGAATGAGGATCAGATCCGCCGTGGCGACGCCTCAGTACAGGAGCAGCCTGAAGGGTGCAAAAGTTAGGGCACGTTTATTAATATCGGCTTCAGCAAGTAAATACCAATTAGGATGAATCGGAATGTCTTTCGCTTGTTCACATTTGAGGGTAAAATCCTAAAATCCACCCAGAACAATGCAGGCCAACATTCACTGTACAGCCGAAAGTATCTGGACACCTGACCACGAGCTTGTCGGACGTCCTGTTTCAAAAGCAAATAACTAGAACAACAGCTGCTCCTCTGAGAGGAGGGCAAGCCGTGGCCTAGTGGTAAGGGTACTGGACTAGTAATCAGAAGGTTGCTGGTTCAAGCCCCACCACTGCCAGGTTGCCGCTGTTGGGCCCTTGAGCAAGGCCCTTAACCCTCAATTGCTCAGATTGTATAATGTAACTGTAACTGTAATGTAAGTCGCTTTGGATAAAGGCGTCTGCTAAATGCTGAAAATGTAAATGAGAAGGCTTCTCATAAGACTTTGAAGTATTATGCCTGTGGGAATTTGTGCCCATTCAGTCAAAATGGGTCGAGAAAGCCTCAGTTGAGGTTCCAGTTCATGCCAAAGCTGTTATGTAGGGTTGAGATCAGGGCTCTCAGGACACTAAAGTTTGTTTATGTTTTTATACTGTAGATCTTGCTTTGCGCACAGGGGTAGAGTCATGCTGGAGCAGGAAAGGGCCTTCCCTAAACTGTTGCTGTAGAGTTGGATGTGTCTGCAAGGGGTCTTCCAGGGGTTTGATCATATACGCCATATAGTGTAGTTGCAAAGGGGGTGGGAACTGCTTAATGAAGGCAATGGCTTAGGAATATGATGTGAAATAAGCTGAGAATCAGGTGTCCACATACTTTTGGCTACATTTAATACATGTCATATTTTATTTCAGTGCCTGGAGCAGCGAATGATTAAAGGTTATCAATGTAGCACCAGTGCTAATCGTAGTGCACTGTTATATAGACGATCACATCTATATAAACTGCTCATCATTATTACAGATGTTCACTGGAGACGTCCCACATCTGTCCCAACACTTCTGATCTCTCTCACTGGGCTGAAGATCTGAATTATTTACGTCTCTAATCTCGGAGCGTCGGCCGCCAGAGCAGCCAGCGGTCGTGACCCCCAGACCTGGAGCCGTTCCTCTACAGTCCGTGTCTGACACGACTTCAAAGCTTCTGCTCTTTATTCTGACCTGTAACTACAACCGGACTCTGGAGGACCGGACTGACCGGTCAGGAGGAAGAGGAGGAGGAGGATGAAGAGGAGAATGAGGAGGTGGTGAGGAGAAAGCAAACACAGTCTGAAGCTAATTGCCTCCCCTGTGCTGTGTGTGTGTGTGTGTGTGAGTGTGTGTGTGTGTGTGAGTGTGTGTTTTCTCAAACTGAGAGACGTCTGATCAGAATAAACCAACAGCTTGATCATTGATATGTAACATAGCACGCATGCACACACAAATCTATACACACATACACGCACACACATACACACACACACATACGCGCACTCTCATACACACACAACCGGGCACACACAAACATATACACACAAACAAAGATAAACGATGATACACACACAAACACACATACAACACAAATGCACACACATACACACGAACACATATACAAATACACTAACTCTCACACACACACACAAATATACACACATATACACATACACACACACATACACAAACTCAATACACAGATACACAAGGATACACACCCACACAGAGATTCAAAACAAACACAAATGCACACACACACACACACACAACCATGCACACACTCAAACATACACATAAAGACATACACAGTTACACAATGATACACACAATAACATACACAAGCACAAATGCACACAAACACATACACAGCTACACAATGATACACACACTAACATACACAAGCACAAATGTACACAAACACATACACAGATACACAATGATACACACACTAACATACAAACACAAATGCACACAAACACATACACAGATACACAATGATACACACACTAACATACACAAGCACAAATGTACACAAACACATACACAGATACACAATGATACACACACTAACATACACAAGCACAAATGTACACAAACACATACACAGATACACAATGATACACACACTAACATACACAAGCACAAATGTACACAAACACATACACAGATACACAATGATACACACACTAACATACAAACACAAATGCACACAAACACATACACAGATACACAATGATACACACACTAACATACACAAGCACAAATGCACACAAACACATACACAGATACACAATGATACACACAATAACATATACACAAACACAAATGCACACAAACACATACACAGCTACACAATGATACACACACTAACATACACAAGCACAAATGCACACAAACACATACACAGATACACAATGATACACACAATAACATACACAAGCACAAATGTACACAAACACATACACAGATACACAATGATACACACACTAACATACAAACACAAATGCACACTAACACATACACAGATACACAATGATACACACAATAACATATACACAAGCACAAATGCACACAAACACATACACAGCTACACAATGATACACACACTAACATACACAAGCACAAATGCACACAAACACATACACAGATACACAATGATACACACAATAACATATACACAAGCACAAATGCACACAAACACATACACAGCTACACAATGACACACACACACCAACATACAAACACAAATGCACACAAACACATACACAGATACACAATGATACACACAATAACATACACAAGCACAAATGCACACAAACACATACACAGCTACACAATGATACACACACTAACATACACAAGCACAAATGTACACAAACACATACACAGCTACACAATGACACACACATACCAACATACAAACACAAATGCACACAAACACATACACAGATACAGAATGATACACACAATAACATATACACAAGCACAAATGCACACAAACACATACACAGCTACACAATGATACACACACTAACATACACAAGCACAAATGTACACAAACACATATACAGCTACACAATGATACATATACAGACATTCAAACAAACACAAATGCACACACAAACACATAAATATACACACAAGCACAAAGATGCACAATGATACACACACAGATGTACACACAGACACACAAACTCACAAACACAAATGCACATACAATCACAAACATACACACACACCAGGGTTTCTGTTGGTCTGAGCAAATTTAATATCTATTATTAAACCTAAAAAAGACCCAGAAATGTCAGATCACAGACGCTTCCCATCCAGTCTGACATCAATTAAGAGAATGTGTCATGAAGAGTAAAATAAACGGCCCAAATCTAAGGTGCGAGTTTTGGTGGTTGATTTTTAACTGACTGTCATGTGTAAAAATGGCAACTATATCAATGTAAAATCAAACATATAACACAATAAAGCACCAAGGGGTCTGAATACTTCCTAAATCCACTGTGTGTGTGTGTGTGTGTGTGTGTGTGTGTGTGTGTGTGTGTTCTCTGAGGTATCGGTCTAATTAAAGAAATATCGGCCAGTAAACAAAATGGCCAGAACAGCCTCAATACACCTTGGTATTGATTCTGCGAGTCCCTGTAGCTTCAGTGGACGTGATGAATGAGCGTTCATCTCAGAGATTTTCCTCTAAAGCAGTTTCAGGGACGCGGGTGGAGACACCGACTGGCATCAGCCCTCTAGCATTAGTCAAAAATCTGCTTTTAATGTTCATCTTATTAATGGCATGAAGCGCTAACGCCCATAACTCGTGATGTATGTATGATGTCTTCATTTCTGTTAAACCTCTCAGTGAACAGAACTAAAGACATTTAAGCGGTGCTATCAGCCGGTCGGGCGTCTGCATGGGCATGATCGGCTAATGTCAACAGCGGCATAAACGATAAAGCCTCAAGCAAAACTCAAGAGCACACAGAAAGGCAGAGAGAATGACAAAACAAAAAGAGAACGCCAGCTACTCGATCCACCAGCGAGTGATAACCCTTACTCTGGACAAAGAACAAAATTAGGGAATTCGATTAAACCAACAGCGGCTGCTTACTTGTAAAAATAATTGAAAGAGGGCTGGCGGAAAAATCTGAGCAAGTATAAGCCCATCAGAAGCGGGTAATGAGAGGAGCCAGCAAAGAGCTGGACACAAAAACTAACACTTACTAAGGCACAAAGATATTAAATAAGGCAGAGATATTAAAGTAAGCAACACCATGGTTTAAATTACAGGGGGTATTGGTGGGTCTGACCCTCCTAGGTAATACTTAGACCCTGAAAAAGAAATAAAAACAAAAGTTTGGGGGTCGTTAGTTAGCTAAACTGTAACTTTAGGCAAAACTTATATACTTATATAAAGCTGACCCCCCCTATTGTCACTGTGTAATTCGCTGACTCGGTAATCTGTGCTTTCATGTCTCCTGTTGGCCCATAATGGCACAGCAGGTGGGCATGTTGCTGTAATACACGCCCCAGGCTGGCAAAAAGCTGGGCAATGAGACCGGTATTTTTAGGTAAAGATATTAAATAAGGCCTAGATATTAAAGGAAGCAACAGCATGGGTAAAATAACAGGTGGTATTGGTGGGTCTGGCCCTCCTAGTTAATGCTTCCTCGAAAAAGAGGTAAAACAAAAGTTCAGAAGGAGGGTTATTAGTTAGCGTATATAAAGTAGACTCGACATGGTCAGTAATCTGTGCTTTCATGCCCCATGCCAAGTATGTGGATACACACAAGGAATTTGGTTCCGGCTGATGGTTTCTCTCTAGTATAAATACAATATACAAGCAATGTATACATTAAACATTAAACACAAAAATATACAAACTACAAGATTATATACAGGCAATGTATAGAAAAAATTTATGGACGTGTGCATGTATGTATGTACAGTATTCAGAGTGACCAATGTATGCATGTACATATAAGCAGAGGTACACAATATATGGTAACATACCAATGGCAATATACAGTTACAGTATATACAGATAATGTACGTTAGCAGTGTGTAGCTACACAGCATATAGGATGAGTACTACAATATTTAGTGAATTGGCAGCAAATAATGGCATGGCAAGAGGGAATGACGCTGTAATACACGCCCCCTGCTGGTTTACATGCCAGTCATGACTTGTACAACTGAACACATCAACACTGGCAATCATATCCTACTCGATCGGTTGCAATATTTTCAATTGCTAGTATATGTTCATTTTTTTAACGTTAGAAAAAATCTATTCAAACACATCAGTCTAAAAAGGATTCTAAAGCTATATTTTAAGACTCCACCAAAACACATTGAGAGCACTGTCCCCAACTGTTTATTCAGCGTTCCATAAAAAAACATCTGAAGGACTGAAAATGTCTCAAGCTTTGACAGAAAAGAGACGAATCGAAGGAATGAGAATCACTACAGTGCTTTCATATCATACTACCATACACACACACACACACACATACACACACACACACACACATGCACACACACACACACACACACACACATGGTCGGCTTCCAGTGACTACCACTAACGTAATTCTGGCATATTAAAAAGACGCGGCGACCCCCCGGGACCCATTAGCGCTCGTGAATGGAGCGTGAACCGGATTAAGCGGCTGCTCATCGTGCCGTATATGGGTTAACAGAGCGGCTCTCCAGTTCATCCCACTGACGACGGACCACTGAGCTACAGCCTCCACGTCCAGGTTTTACTAAGCTCCTTAAAAGCATCCCTCAGGGATCACTGACAGCACCGGACTCTTCCTCTCCCGCGGGATTTATCCTCGCTAATTCATCTCGTGCGCCTCGCTGTACGGTGGGTTCTGCGGCATGCCTCGAGATCCAAAAATAAATAAATAAATAAGGAATTTAAAAGGCTGGTAGACAGAAGGACACGATCACAGATCTTAACCATAACCAGATTATATATTACACGCATGATGGATGGAGGAAGAAACAAAAGCTGAACGGATGAGCTAAGTGACTTTGCTAATGTAAAATTTAGGATTTAAATTGTATTTTTTAACACTGATCCAGAATATAATAACTATGACACATTATTGGATATTAATAAATCATATATGTTTATTATGGACTAATAAAAGACCAGAATTGGTCAGTTTTCCATCTACACTGAGCACGTGCAGCCGCTCACGCCGTGACATACTGCGACGGCTGAATCTCGAATGACTTCCGGACATTTTCTTTAATGCACTACATGAGGTACAGCAGGAAGAGCTTCAGTACGTTATGTACAGCATTAAGACGCCTAAACAAAGTTATTTAGGGTTCCTTTTTATTCTTGGATTGTTTGTAAATGAGGTACAATGAAGTGTTTACGGCTTATTTTCATTACAGTTCATAAAAATTGATCCAGTTTGGGACAACAGGGCAGTGAAACCTGACTGTTTTTTAGTGTGTAGATACACCGATCAACCATAACTGTCAATTTTATCAGCTTCACACATACCTTTTTTAGCCTGCTTTCACCCTGTTCTTCAATGGTCAGGACCCTCACAGGACCACCACAGAGCAGGTATTATTTAGGTGGTGGATCATTCTCAGCACTGCAGTGACACTGACATGGTGGTGGTGTGTTAGTGTGTGTTGTGCTGGTATGAGTGGATCAGACACAGCAGCGCTGCTGGAGTTTTTAAACACCTCACTGTCCCTGCTGGACTGAGAATAGTCCACCAACCAAAAATATCCAGCCAACAGCGCCCTGTGGGCAGCGTCCTGTGACCACTGATGAAGGTCTAGAAGATGACCGACTCAAACAGCAGCAATAGATGAGCGATCGTCTCTGACTTTACATCTACAAGGTGGACCAACTAGGTAGGAGTGTCTAATAGAGTGGACAGTGAATGGACACAGTATTTAAAAACTCCAGCAGCACTGCTGTGTCTGATCCACTCATACCAGCACAACACACACTAACACACCACCACCATGTCAGCGTCACTGCAGTGCTGAGAATGATCCACCACCTAAATAATACCTGCTCTGTTGGATCAATTGGATGGATGCAACACGTTCCAAAAAAGTTGGGACAGTATGACAAATCAAATGGCAGCAGTTCATTCTTTTTGACCTCTAGTTCAATGAAAACAGCACTAAGATAAGATATCTTTATTGTAATAAATTAACATTATTATATACATTTAAAAGTTGGGACGGGTCGTGTTTACCACTGTATCGTCGCCGTTCCTTTTCACTCAGTTCTGTAATTGCTTGTGAAGTGTGGACGTCGTTTCTTGTCGCTGTGAGAGATTTGTTCTCCTTTATTTAAATTCCTCTCACCTTCCCTCCACGTCCCGACTTTTAAACTCGAGCCGGTAAATATTTTCTTCACGCTCTGCTGCTTTTATATTTCTCTCTGTTCTAATATTTGAACTACGATAAACATTTATCAGAATGGACTGAGGTTATTTTACACACGGCGTCAGGTGTACCCGCGGTGACATTTCAGGTGCCCTCAAAGAGCTATTAACGGTAGGGCTGATTAATCTCCTAAACATGCGTATCGTCTTACTACAGATAAAAATAAAGCACGTTAATGGTGGAGGATCTGACGCTGGAATGTGGGATGTTTTTCTGGGTAAGAAAATGTTAACAGAATATTGATTTGTGTAAATGATCTAATCTGTAATAAACTCACCATGGATCCGATTCTTTAAATTATCTATTGATCAAAATATACAAACCACTTTTCAAATAAGAAAATACAATTTTCTTATTCGACATAAACTTCCTGTTTATTTATTTATTTATTTATTTTTGTAAGCCAATTACCGCTAGGATCCAGGATTCGAATCGTCCACTCAGGCGTCTACATACAGACATGTCTGGCTATTTTTCTCCACCTAAAAAGCCTTTTAATACCCAGAATAAAAGCCTCTGTGGTCTTAAAATTTGGAATATTGTATTTATTTATATTTATTTATGCATTTTCTCCCAATTTAGAGTAGTCAAGTCTGTCTTCCACTGCTGGTGGATCCCTGAGTACAGCCGAGGAGGGTATATTGCTGCTCACGCCATGAACATGAAGCCTATGGCAGTGGTTTAAATAATTCATTCGTTCTGTTTTTTTGACAATCACACTCTGAAAAATGTATTATTTATATATATATACATATATATATACATTTATAGTGCGTCCAATTGCCAGATTGCGTCATGCTTCCTCTCTACCAATGCCGATCCCCAAAATCCTGGTGTTTAAAGATGACTGTGTTAACAAACAGGGCATCAAACCCTTCCCTGTATGGTGCTGCGCAGTCATGGTCTGTTTAACAGTATTAAAACTAATAAACAGAAGATCCCAGCAGTCCTCGTCACCATGCCAGTCCTCGTTTGTTTGACCTACACCGGCGGTCCCTATAAAGCATGTTTTGACATTTCCTGATCTGTGTTCTGCAGTACAGCAGATGCCGAGGTAACTCGTTCATCATCCCTCATCCACTGCTGGAGACGACAGGCTTACGTGCTCCTCCCTTCGCATCTCCCGACGCATGCTAATTCGTCCCCGGGTTTAACAGCTCCGCGTCGGGAATTTCGCCGCGTCAGCTAGCGGCGCTGCGGCTCGACGTTATTGTGTGGGACGATTAAGGGTCCCGAAGATTTGGAGATCATTTACATTTTAAGTGGCGACGTCTTAAGAGTCACATTCCTACTAATTATCTCCGGGTTGCTCTGCACACACATCTGTGTGTAGAAGTGAACGATCGCTCAGAAGGAAGCCCGTACGCTGCTTGTACATACGTTATTTTGGATGTACTGGTGCACATTGCTGACCATTGACATGTGTTGCTAAGTACAATACAATAAATCCATCTAACCACTCAAACGGTTGTTTTGATTTGACAGAAACAATAAAACTTGAGGCTCCCGGTGAATGTGGTGCAGCGATAAACTGAGGAAGCCCATCACCGCTCCGATCCAGGGTTTGAACTGTCCAGTCAGGCGTCTACATACAGACACGACTGGCTATTCTTGTCGACTTTTGTAATACTCAGTACAATATCTTTTAAATTTGAAATATTCCTAACCTGCGGTGTGTTTGACTACAAATCTGAGGTAAGTGAGATGAAATAAAAGTACCTGATGCTTCTCTCTTTGTACCTGTTAGCCGAAAGAAATGAGTTTAATTGACTCGTGCCTCTTAATCTGTTGCTATGTACAATACATCAACTCCATCCGGAGGAGCTCAGGTGGCGCAGCAGTCAAACACGCTAGCACACCAGAGCTGACATCTCGAACTCGTCAGTCTGAATCTCAGCTCTGCTTGTGGCATGCCCGATGTGGATTCCTCATAACTGATCTGATTACGACCTCTGCTGGCTGGTTAAAGGCGCCTGCACAGAGACGAGGATAGTGTGTTGATCAGGGTGTGGCTCTCCGTACACAAAGCTGATCCACATATGAACTCCCGTCGTGCAGGTAGAAATATGTAGTCGGCTACTGCACACGTGTCGGAGGGGGCGTGTGTCGGTCTCGGCTCTCCTCAATCACAGTGGAGGTCAACATCAGTAGAGAGGAAGCGTAATGCAATCGGGTAATTGGATATGACTAAACTGGGAGGACAGGTCCATCAGTGGAAAGTGTCCGCCGTAGCACCACCACCATGCAGATGCTATATTCATCATATATTGCTTCTGCGATGCTGCCGCTTTCCAAGACTGGTCGTTTAGCTTAGCCCTCATGTTTACTCAGTGCTGTAGAAGCTGTTTGAATAACATGGCTGCTGCACGAAGCATTTTACTCCCCCCATGTTTGATATCAGTAAACTCATAATCAGAGTTCATTCCGTATCCTCCCAGGCTGACCTCAGGTCCGTCTTTGCCGTGTAGGGCGTGACCTGAGCTGCCACATCACCACACTGCTGCCTTCTCTTCACTGACCTCCTGTAGCTGCCCGCATTCAGTTTAAAACAATGATGCTCACCTACAAAGCCAAAAACGGCCCTCCGAGCCTCTAGTCTCGCTCGTCTCGATCCTCCACCCAGAACTCAAGGAAGACAAGCATCAAGGATCTTCTCTGTACTGGCACCCACCCTTTCTGTCTCTCACTGTCTTAAAAAAACGATTAAAGACCTTCAGCATCTCTTTAGTAACACTTGAGCTGAGAACTAACATGCACTTTCTAACCTGGGCAAAACAGTCTAGCTATTGGCAGACACACAGGTCTCAAACCCGGTTAAAAATAAGAGGGTTGCGTCAGGAGGAGTGTCCGGAGCATAAACTGTGCCAAGTCTGGTATGCAGACCAGATATCCTGTGCCAATATAAATACATATTTTATATATGTCTGTTTAATAAATAACAAAAAGAACCACAGCAGTATATGCATACACTGGGTAAAAATACTGAAAATAAGAAGAAAGAACAAGAAACGCACAATCAACTGGTCTTCCCAGTAATCCCAATCCTGCTGGTAAGCTAATAACACCCCTGCTTCATGACCAGCAAACACAACAGACACGATGGTGCCATCCGAACGGCCTTGAGACGTGAAGGGGTACGGTCAATAAATTCACTTCAAGGAGGTCAATAAAGGTGACAGCAGAAGTCAGTCGGCTAATTTGATGTACCACTTCAGGATGGACCCCCGTCTAGGAACGAATTAATGAATTACTCAGTCGATACATCGACCGAAAACATAAAAAAAAAAAACGCAGATCAATTTCACAAATGAGACGGAATTATGCCGAGAGTGTCCCGCGGTTCCGCTCGGCTTTGTGTTGCATTTTTCTGTATAAGTTCATTCTGTATGGTTCGCTCGCGATAATTACGAGGGCATGTTGCGCCGCTAGCAAACAATCATTTGTTGTTATAATGGAGTCGCTGGCGATAATGGGCAGCAGAAATTAGGTCTCCACGATTAACACCGGCTTACAAATGGATCTTAAAGCGTTCTTGATTGAACTGTTCTGCATTCAGCTGAGCCAACATAAACACAAACAAATAGCTGCCGACGTCATTTTACAGACGGTTATGAAGATTTTGATGAATCTTCTGTCTGAAAACCTGCTGATCTCTCTACATGGACGCATTTTAGGTCATCCTACACTCCGGAGAAGAGGGCGTGTCTAAATTCTTATATACATTAAAATGCTCCTACTGAGGCGCCTTAATTCTGAGTGATAATCTGACTGAATGACGAGGGAGCGTCCGACGCCTCCTCAACGCTGAAGGCAATCCCAGCATTCAGTGCGGCACGACTTGGCAGACAAATGAAATGCGGCAACAGAGTTCCTGTCAATGTAAATAAATTCTCATTGATGTGTAATTTGTATAAAGGTGTCATTATACAAGTGTCATTTATTTCTACATTGGGGCTCGTCAGGGACAGTTTAACCGTTTTCGGTACACAGAGGGAGACGTTAGCCGGCGTGCTAACTGTGTTAGCTCAGTAAGCTAAAACTGTGGTGGCGGAAGTAGTGTGTCTAAATAATCTGCCTAATGAGTTCCATGTCTTTTTAGAATCCTCTCTACTGAGGCAGCTGATCAGGTAGGCAGTGGGCAGCAAGGCAGCTCAGTAGGATTTCAGACAGACCCAAAATGCCTTCCATAAGAAATTAGAAGAGTATGATTAGAGTATTAGAATTCCCACCCAGTGGAAGCATGTGTCAGGTTGCAGGTACTGGTATAGGTATATAGGTATAGGATCATGGATGTGAAATCCTGGCTCACTACTGACATCCCACAGGTCCTCAGCAGGGTTAATATCAGGGTCACGTGCAAGCCGCAGGAGACCCATCATACCAGACTCGAACCGTGTCATTATGGAGCTCGATCTGTGCACAGGAACTCAGGCTAGGTCAGGACAAGGGCGGTTTGTGCGTCTAGGGTTGCCAGATTTGACCTTCTTTCAACTGCATCTGTGCTGATAAAATAAGCTATGGCGGTCGGCACTTTGATACGTGAAGGGTCGAAGCAAAATGAGTAGGGGTGGGTTTATAAAATCGATTTTTCGATTTTAATCGATCTTTATTTGAACGATCCGATATCGATTCATATAAATGCGAGATCGATTTTTTAAATACGCCCCTTTTTACGGTGCACACGGAAATCTATTACTATTGTTACCCCCTTTAATTTCGCGTGACCAGCCACTGTTTTTTCATGCAACGAGATCTGACCTGCACATCAGTTTAGCATGGCAGATGCTCAAGTTATGACCACTACACAACTTTTTGCACTGATTTTCGCTCGGCTCTGGATTCGGGAGGAACTCGGTGTTCGCTCTGCGATCAAAACTCGGCTCTCAATCAATGTGAGAAACAGCGAGGGGAAACACAGGGGAGAGGTTGGAAACAGGTGGTGGAGCGCAATATAGTTTCTATCAGAATACATCAGCACACGCGAGATCGTTCTCTACAAAACAAAATATTTATTAACCTCCAACTCACTACAGAACGATCCATGCTGCTCGTGTTGCCAAATCCACTCAGATTCATTTATTTCATCAGCGCACAAACTTTGATTGCTCGCTACTTGTTGATGTGCATGTTTGGACGTGGTATCATTAAACCTTTCATCACTTCTCACGTGTGTTTTCGTGACAAAACGTAGTTTTGGAGACCAGAGAAGCTCGCCTGTGATTCCCCCTGGTGATAGATGGTGTAGTGTAAAACTCCCCATCGCCGATCAGTCGTGTAGTGTGAACATTACAGTGACCACGTGTTAATCAGAGTGTCGTGTAGTGTAAACTTGGCATAAGCTGTACAACAGCCAGGTGTATGTTTACATTACATTTACAATGTTGTAGCGTGTCAGACAAGTGAAATAATAATAAAAAATGAATGTTACTGTTTTCTGTTTTGGATTAATTATTTATGTAAACAAAATACACAAATATTTTTAATAATAAATGTTCTTTGTACAATTATCACATTCGTTCTCTGAACATCTTTACATATTTAAACAAAACCTGTTAATGTAACTCAAATATGCCTAAATGTGTTGAATCGAAATTGAATCGAAAATCGAAGATCGAAGATCGAATCGAATCGGGACCTTGTGAATCGGAATCGAATCGATCCAGGAAATTAGTGGCGATACCCAGCCCTAAAAATGAGGCAACTAACAAAGTTAAAAGGGGACAAATAGTGGTTTGAATTGCAGGTGTGTCAGTCTGATGACGTGAAAGACATTATATAGATATTAAATGTCTCACTAGAAGTGACAGGTGTCACCTCACAGGCTTGTTATTAAGTGCTATTAAATATTAAGGGCTGCCAATTACAGACATGTTTTGTTTCTAATGGCTGAGTATGCTTAACTTGGGTGTAAAGAGCACACACAGTGGACACCTGAGCAGTAGAACGTGTGGCTATTTGTTAAAAAACATGTGTTGTTTACAACGTAGAATCCATAACAGTGTGGACAGCACGTCATCCGAATCATGAGGTTCAACCAGATAATTATAAGCTTTTAAATACTATAAGTTTTCTAATTACTACTGATCAGCCACAAAATTAAAACCACCTCCTTGTTTCTACACTCACTGTCCATTTTATCAGCTCCACTTACCATATAGAAGCACTTTGTAGTTCTACAATTACTGACTGTAGTTCATCTGTTTCTCTGCATGCTTTGTTACCCCCTTTCACCCTGTTCTTCAATGGTCAGGACCCCCACAGGACCACCACAGAGCAGGTATTATTTAGGTGGTGGATCATTCTCAGCACTGCAGTGACTCTGACATGGTGGTGGTGTGTTAGTGTGTGTTGTGCTGGTATGAGTGGATCAGACACAGCAGCGCTGCTGGAGTTTTTAAATACCATGTCCACTCACTGTCCACTCTATTAGACACTCCTACCTAGTTGGTCCACCTTGTAGATGTAAAGTCAGAGACGATCGCTCATCTATTGCTGCTGTTTGAGTTGGTCATCTTCTAGACCTTCATCGGCGGTCACAGGACGCTGCCCACGGGGCGCTGTTGGCTGGATATTTTTGGTTGGTGGACTATTCTCAGTCCAGCAGTGACAGTGCTGCTGTGTCTGATCCACTCATACCAGCACAACACACAATAACACACCACCACCATGTCAGTGTCACTGCAGTGCTGAGAATGATCCACCACCTAAATAATACCTGCTCTGTGGTGGTCCTGTGGGGGTCCTGACCATTGAAGAACAGCATGAAAGGGGACTAACAAAGCATGCAGAGAAACAGCTGGACTACAGTCAGTAATTGTAGAACTACAAAGTGCTTCTATATGGTAAGTGGAGCTGAACATAATTTGCTAGGTATTGAGTAAAGGTTTTTGGTTCAGGGTAAATCCAGTCCACGCTGCTTCTTAAAAAGCAACCAAACGAGACCTGTGATTTAAAAAAAAATCACATTTCATAGGTGCAGAATAATGCATCATTTCTGTCAGGAGCCGAATTCCGCTCACTGTGGTGAAGTGAGGCAGAGTCGAGCTGGGACGGCGAGTCAGGTCTGAGTGTGAAGAAATTGGATTAAAATCAGCAGGAGACTCAATCCGAGTGACACCGTGAGGCCGGAATACAAATAAAGACGCACGAGCAGAAGTAGGAGACGAAATTCACAAACAGGACCGTGCATAATCCTTCACGGGATATTTAAAGCCCAGGAAACGTAAATACATTCCGGGTAGAAAAAGAAATACCGATGAGAATGCAGGAGAAACCAGATTACACCAGAACGGATCGACTTTTTCAAGAGCTAGCGACCGGCGTAAAAGCATAAAGTGCACAGAAATCTGATCAAGTGTAAATGTGTGTGTAAGAAAGTGCAGAATTCAGAATTCAGATGGACGTGCAGTCGCAGTCCAAATCCCTCTAATGCCTCGGCTTCCCGGGCCAACAATCGCTCATTCACTGGATCTCCATGACAACTCAGAGGCGCCCATTCTTCCCCGTCCTGCTTTCGCAATCCCGTCCTCCCTGCTAAAAATCTTTTCCGACGACCCTCGGACCGGGGCGAGCCGGGACGGGCTTGTGGACGGGCGAGGGGGAGGGAGGGAATATCAGTGACGCTCTGCGTAAACTAATTATCACCGAGCTGACTTTGAGAAGCTCCGATCCTGACGCCTACCTTCGCCTGACCTTGTGGGAATGCATTAGAGAATCAGACCGTGTGCCAACCCCATTCCTTCCTCCCTCTCCGTGCCAGTCTCAATCTGCAAATCAATTGTAGTTGAGTTAGCGCGCGCCATGCACATCCGTTTTAGCACAAAACCTGATCTGAATAATTTTCTTCTGGAGGAAAAGAGGAAGAAGTGGTCACTAAGCCCCCTGCAGGATGGATCCAAACTTGCTTTCACACACTTGCTTTTTTTCCTACATAAGGAAGGAATCTGCAGTTCCAAAAATCTATATAATATATATAATAATAAATAAAATCATTTAAAATAATAGAATAAATAAATAAGTGAGTGAATATATTGGTGGAATGCATGTGAATAATTATTTTCTCTTTAATTATAAGCTGTTAATTCCTGTTAAGTCCTTTTCTTAATTACTAAGGTTAACAGATTAAGCTTAGTTAATACATTAAGATTAATAGACAAAATAATTACACGTAAATTACATTGCTAGGATATAAATATGGCAAAATAAAATAAAATAACACTAAATTGTAGCCTAATAAATATTAATATGAATTTAACTGTGGTAAATAAATATATTTTTGTTGTGTAATTAATAAAAATATATATTTAAAAGACTGAGTATATTGCTAATAAATAATACAAATTATAATTCCTTGATTTGGTCATATTTGCAAACAATCTTTTCAATGTTCCAAAAATAAAATCACATCCATTGCTGCACAAGAGGACAAAATACAGGCCCCTACATGTAAAATAATCAAATAAAAACAAATAATAATAATAATAATAAACACATCCAGCCAGTCCATCGCTGCAGCTCCAAATAAAAAAGGACATTTAAGCAACATGCATCTGAACAACTGTTGCCTGGTATCAGAGGCACTACGCTTGATAATACGCAGCCTGTAAGATATAAATGTAGAGCAGCATCATTTCTACAACACAAACCCAGAAGGGGGTGCATCTCACCCCCCCTGTGCTTTTAACTTTGAGCCACTCGAGTCGTCATTAATTCCCATTTCTCCCCAAATCTGACAGAATCCGAGCGCAAGCGCAACAGAGCCTCTGTTCCACCACGCACAAGCAAAGAGGAGCCGAACCGAACCCCATCGTGCCAGTTTATCCCAAAAAATCACTGAACCAAAACCCCAAACCAACCCACCAAAAAATCAGCGGGGAATGGGAAGTTATTCCCACCCAAAGCGAGCGCTCACCTGCGGGCTGAGAAAGACTCCATTCCTGATCCGTCCTCCGTTTCCTTCCCAAAAATCTCCGCTCCTTTGTAACGCCCGTGCTGTGTGTAAATCCCGCGCACACGGTGAGAAATCACGCAGTCAGGACGGCCTGTTCCCGCAGTAAAAATATCCTCCGTTTGCGCTCAGTTCGGACGCGGTTCAGCCTCCGTTTTTCCGTGCGCGCTCATAAAACTCGCTCTCTCACGGGCGAACTTGACGGGAGCGCGCTGCGCGTACTCGCTCCCTCCTTGCGCCCTCCTTGCTTCTCTTTTTTTTTTTCCCCGGGAACGCCCACGCAGGCGCGAGTTGCCAGGGTAACCAAAAGCGCGTGCCCATCAGGCATGGTCGATACCACTTATTTTCAGGTATCATGATACCAGCACCGATACTGATGCTTACACTATATGGCCAAAAGTATCAGGACACCCCTTATTATTACTGAGTTCAGGTAACAGGTGCATAACTTTGTGCCAACAGTTTGGGGATGGCCTTCTTCTGTTCCAGAACGTGGGGTCTATAAGATCAGTCTGGGTCCTTTCTGTGTGGAGTTTGCATGTTCTCCCTTTGGTCTTTGGACTTAACTGAACATGCAAACTCCACACAGAAAAGGATGCAGCTTGGGAATCGAACCCAGACCCTTCTTGCTGTGAGGTGACAGAGGATCCAGGGTTCGAATCTCAGAGGTGCTATCGGCCAGCCGAGCTACATGATTGGCTACACTATTACCTGACCTTACGGGCGGAACGGTGGCTAGGTGGGTAGCACTGTCACCTCACAGCAAGAAGGTCCTGGGTTTGATACACAAGATTTGCATGTTCTCCCAATGATGATTGGACCCACATGGACACAGTGAGAGCATGCAAACTTTGGACAGAAGGGATCCTGGCCAGGGAATCAAACCCATACCCTTCTTGCTGTGAGGTAACAGAGGATCCAGGGTTCGAATCTCAGCTGACCTCACAGGTGGCTAGGTGGGTAGCACTGTCACCTCACAGCAAGAGGGTCCTGGGTTTGATTCCCAAGTTGAGCGGTCTGGGTCCTTTCTGTGTGAGGTTTGCATGTTCTCCTTTTGATCTTTGATCTCATTTCTTCAATATTGTCTGAGCAATTGAGGGTTAAGGGCCTTGCTCAAGGGCCCAACCTGGCAGTAGTGAGGCTTGAACCAGTGACCTTTCGATTACTAGTCCAGTACCTTTGTACTAGTTCTGGTTGTTCTAGTTGGACCCACACGGACACAGTAAAAACTCCACACAGAAAAGACCCTGGCCAGGGAATCGAACCCAGACCCTTCTTGAACCCTGATCCAGGGTTCGAATCTCAAAGGTGCTATCGTCCGGTCGGGCATCTGCATAGATGTGATTGTCTAATATCCAAGTTGATGTAGCCTGAAACAGTCTAGTCATTGGAAGGCGCACTCCCAATGTCAGTGCGCTCTCAGTGCAGGTCCCGAGCCCGGACAGAAATAGGAGGGTCGCGTCAAGAAGGGCATCCGGTTTAAAAACTGTGCCCAGGCTGGTATGCAGACCAGATCCGCCGTGACGACGCCTAAATACAGGAACAGCCGAAAGAGGGAAAAAAATTAATTCTCCACAAATCTCAAATATGTTTACCACGTTGAACTAACTGAGACACTTGACTAATGCGGCACGACTGAGAGGAACGGCCGAATAAAGCTCGGCCGCTCTGTTTTCATTTACATATTTATTGTTTTGGATCCTGGTGGGAATTCAGTCGAATACTAATAGCCGCGGTGGCTCGCGTGTGGATCTCACTGCTGCTCTGTCCTCGCAGGCTTTGATTGGTCAGGGTGAACCATCCCACTGCTTAATGAAGGCGCCAGGCTGACCGTGCCGCTCTGAAAACCCAAACCAAACTCATTAAAAAAATGGACGGACAGGCGGACAGGCTGATTATCCAAACTGCCATGAATCGTTTTTTTTTGTTTTTTGTTTTTTGAGTAGGATGGCACACTGGCATAGGTATTGTGCCTATTCCCCCTACAGGACAAACATGTGTATTACAAATATGCAATTAGTACCCTCATGGGTGCCAACTAGAGCGGTACATCTTAGTTGCCTTAAGTAATACTGTTGCGTCTTAGCAAGAAGGTCCTGGGTTCGATTCCCAGGTGAATGGTGGCTAGGTGGGTAGCACTGTCACCTCACAGGAAGAATCAAATCAAATCAAATCAAATCAAGGTTTATTTGTCACATACATAGTCATACACAGTACAACTGGCAGTGAAATGCTTTAGTGGCAGTGAAATGCTTTAGTGAAGGTTCTGGTTTTGATTCCCAAGACTCAGTGTGGGTTCCTTCTGTGTGAGGACTTGTTGGACACACAGAAGGAATCTTGGTCAGGGAATCGAACCCAGACCCTTCTTGCTGTGAGGTGACAGAGGATTCAGGGTTCGAATGTCAGAGGTGCTATCGACCGGTTGATTCCCAAGATGCAGTCTGGGTCTCACTGTGTGAGATTAGCATGTTCTCTCTTTGATCTGTAGACTTTGGACTCACATGGACACAGTGAGAACATGCAAACTTTACACAAAAGGGATCCTGGTCAGGGAATCGAACCCAGACCCTTCTTGCTGTGAGGTGACAGAGGATCCAGGGTTCGAATCTCAGAAGTGCTATCAACCGGTTGGGCATCTGCATGGATACGATTGGCTACATTAATACCTGACCTCACAGGCGACATGGTGGCTAGGTGGGTAGCACTGTCACCTCACAGTCCTGGGTTTGATTCCCAGGTGGAGCAGTCGATGCATGTTCTCCCCGTGTCTGTGGGGGTTTCCTTCAGGTGCTTCGGTTTCCTTCCACAGTCCAAAGACGTGCAGTCAAGTTTACTGGAGATACTAAAAGTGCTCCTAGGTGTGTGTGCCCTGTGATGGGCTGGTAACCTGTCTTTTGCCCAGTGAATCGGACCCACCGTGACCCTAAACAGGGTAAAGAGAGGGTAAAGCAGACAGTGAATGAATAAATGAATGAATGAATGTTATATCTATTGGACAGTGGTGTGTCAAGGTCTCCCAGAATGACTTGATGCAGGACAGGTTGGCATTTATGGACAGGATGGCATTTATGTAGGGCATCATACTCTCACTCGTTCACTCACTCTCATTCTACCTTACCTTCTACCTCATTCACATTCTACCTTAGCTCAGTGCAGACAATCTAGCTTGTATATGCTTTAATAAAGCCAAATGATACCAGTTTACCCAGAAGACACCCACATAAAGAGGTTCCCAGAAGCCTGGCGCAGTTCAGCAGCCACATTTTCTGTTGTGCCACCCTGCCACCCAAAAGTATCTTTATTTCTAAAATACAGAGGTCAGTTCTTATTGCTGTGCATATTATAATACTGAGTGGGCACACTGTGGTCTGATAGAGGGCAGTTGTAGCCTAGTGATTGAGGTGCTGGACTAGAAATCAAAAGGTTGCTGGTTCGAGCCCCTAGCACTGCCAGGCTGCCAGTGTTGGGCCCCTGAGGGTCTCAGTATACTGATGACTCAATATATTTACATTTACATTTTCGGCATTTAGCAGACGCTTTTATCCAAAGTGACTTACACTATACAGTCTGAGCAATTGAGGGTTAAGGGCCTTGCTCAAGGGCCCAACAGTGGTAATCAGCGACCTCTGCTTACTAGGCCAGTACCTTAACCGCTAGGCTACAACTGCCCCTCTACTACTGACAATATACTATACTCCTGTAAAGAGGTTGCCTCAGCGGTTAAGACACTGGACTAGTTATTAGAAGGTTGCTGGTTCGAGCCCCACTGCTGCCAAGTTATCATTGTTGGGGCCCTGAGCAAGGCCCTTACTCCTCAAGTGTGTTAGGTAATAATATTAAGACGCTTTGGATAAAGCCGCCACAGTTTGCAGTTCCAGTATGCCATGTGGTTTGGACATGAGGTTTGTTTTGAAGCGTAATTTAATTGTCCAATCAGACGTCCCTGGCGAGCTGGGCACCGTATATAAACACCTTCGCCCGGGGGAACAGCAGGACCGGTTATTCCGAGCGTACAGAGGCTTTGATCGTCTGAGTGCGTATTTCACCCCTTTATGCTTCCCGAAAGGATCACTCGAGCCTAATTACACGCTCTTTAAGAGTATTCGTTGGCATTGTTTAACCCGGAGCCATTTATTTGTGAGCGATCGCGTTTCTTTGTCGAGGGAGGGGAGAGAGAAACGTTATTGGACGAAGGTAACAGCTTGCGTCGCGTTCCTCCCGTGCCAGTTGGATGCCGCTTCAGCTGGCCGCCAGCTTCGTATTAAAGCCCGGCACAGGAGACCTGATTTGGAATCTCTTGCTCTTCCTCTTGTTTTTGGTTTGGGCATTCCTTATTTTTGGGAAGGTTCAAATTAATTTTCCACTAAAATTATTTGTTGCGCTTGTGTTGCCGACTTTGACGCTTTAATAAGCTCAGATGTTCCAGGAAAGATGATGTCGAGTTATTAAGGTCAGTGTTCCATATCATCCCAGGGTTCTGGTGTCGGGTTATTAAGGTCGGTGTTCCATATCATCCCAGAGTTCTGGTGTCGGGTTATTAAGGTCAGTGTTCCATATCATCCCAGAGTTCTGGTGTCGGGTTATTAAGGTCGGTGTTCCATATCGTCCCAGGGTTCTGGTGTTGGGTTATTAAGGTCGGTGTTCCATATCGTCCCAGGGTTCTGGTGTCGGGTTATTAAGGTCGGTGTTCCATATCGTCCCAGGGTTCTGGTGTCGGGTTATTAAGGTCGGTGTTCCATATCATCCCAGAGTTCTGGTGTCGGGTTATTAAGGTCGGTGTTCCATATCGTCCCAGGGTTCTGGTGTTGGGTTATTAAAGTCAATGTTCCATATCATCCCAGGGTTCTGGTGTTGGGTTATTAAGATCGGTGTTCCATATCATCCCAGGGTTCTGGTGTTGAGTTATTAAGGTCGGTGTTCCATATCATCCCAGGGTTCTGGTGTTGAGTTATTAAGGTCGGTGTTCCATATCATCCCAGGGTTCTGGTGTTGAGTTATTAAGGTCGGTGTTCCATATCATCCCAGGGTTCTGGTGTCGGGTTATTAAGGTCAGTGTTCCATATCATCCCAGGGTTCTGGTGTCGGGTTATTAAGATCGGTGTTCCATATCATCCCAGGGTTCTGGTGTTGGGTTATTAAGATCGGTGTTCCATATCATCCCAGGGTTCTGGTGTCGGGTTATTAAGGTCAGTGTTCCATATCATCCCAGGGTTCTGGTGTCGGGTTATTAAGGTCGGTGTTCCATATCATCCCAGAGTTCTGGTGTTGAGTTATTAAGGTCGGTGTTCCATATCATCCCAGGGTTCTGGTGTCGGGTTATTAAGGTCAGTGTTCCATATCATCCCAGGGTTCTGGTGTCGGGTTATTAAGGTCGGTGTTCCATATCATCCCAGGGTTCTGGTGTTGAGTTATTAAGGTCGGTGTTCCATATCATCCCAGGGTTCTGGTGTCGGGTTATTAAGGTCAGTGTTCCATATCATCCCAGGGTTCTGGTGTTGGGTTATTAAGATCGGTGTTCCATATCATCCCAGGGTTCTGGTGTTGAGTTATTAAGGTCGGTGTTCCATATCATCCCAGGGTTCTGGTGTCGGGTTATTAAGGTCAGTGTTCCATATCATCCCAGGGTTCTGGTGTCGGGTTATTAAGGTCGGTGTTCCATATCATCCCAGAGTTCTGGTGTTGAGTTATTAAGGTCGGTGTTCCATATCATCCCAGGGTTCTGGTGTCGGGTTATTAAGGTCGGTGTTCCATATCATCCCAGAGTTCTGGTGTTGAGTTATTAAGGTCGGTGTTCCATATCATCCCAGGGTTCTGGTGTCGGGTTATTAAGGTCGGTGTTCCATATCATCCCAGAGTTCTGGTGTCGGGTTATTAAGGTCGGTGTTCCATATCGTCCCAGGGTTCTGGTGTTGTGGTATTAAGGTCAATGTTCCATATCATCCCAGGGTTCTGGTGTTGAGTTATTAAGGTCGGTGTTCCATATCATCCCAGGGTTCTGGTGTTGGGTTATTAAGATCGGTGTTCCATATCATCCCAGGGTTCTGGTGTCGGGTAATTAAGGTCAGTGTTCCATATCATCCCAGGGTTCTGGTGTCGGGTTATGAAGATCAGTGTTCCATATCATCCCAGGGTTCTGGTGTTGAGTTATTAAGGTCGGTGTTCCATATCATCCCAGGGTTCTGGTGTCGGGTTATTAAGGTCGGTGTTCCATATCATCCCAGAGTTCTGGTGTCGGGTTATTAAGGTCGGTGTTCCATATCATCCCAGGGTTCTGGTGTTGGGTTATTAAGGTCGGTGTTCCATATCATCCCAGGGTTCTGGTGTTGGGTTATTAAGGTCAGTGTTCCATATCATCCCAGGGTTCTGGTGTTGGGTTATTAAGGTCGGTGTTCCATATCATCCCAGGGTTCTGGTGTCGGGTAATTAAGGTCAGTGTTCCATATCATCCCAGGGTTCTGGTGTCGGGTTATGAAGATCAGTGTTCCATATCATCCCAGGGTTCTGGTGTTGAGTTATTAAGGTCGGTGTTCCATATCATCCCAGGGTTCTGGTGTCGGGTTATTAAGGTCGGTGTTCCATATCGTCCCAGGGTTCTGGTGTTGTGTTATTAAGGTCAATGTTCCATATCATCCCAGGGTTCTGGTGTTGGGTTATTAAGATCGGTGTTCCATATCATCCCAGGGTTCTGGTGTCGGGTTATTAAGGTCGGTGTTCCATATCATCCCAGGGTTCTGGTGTCGGGTTATTAAGGTCGGTGTTCCATATCATCCCAGAGTTCTGGTGTTGAGTTATTAAGGTCGGTGTTCCATATCATCCCAGGGTTCTGGTGTCGGGTTATTAAGGTCGGTGTTCCATATCATCCCAGAGTTCTGGTGTTGAGTTATTAAGGTCGGTGTTCCATATCATCCCAGGGTTCTGGTGTCGGGTTATTAAGGTCGGTGTTCCATATCATCCCAGAGTTCTGGTGTCGGGTTATTAAGGTCGGTGTTCCATATCGTCCCAGGGTTCTGGTGTTGTGGTATTAAGGTCAATGTTCCATATCATCCCAGGGTTCTGGTGTTGAGTTATTAAGGTCGGTGTTCCATATCATCCCAGGGTTCTGGTGTTGGGTTATTAAGATCGGTGTTCCATATCATCCCAGGGTTCTGGTGTCGGGTAATTAAGGTCAGTGTTCCATATCATCCCAGGGTTCTGGTGTCGGGTTATGAAGATCAGTGTTCCATATCATCCCAGGGTTCTGGTGTTGAGTTATTAAGGTCGGTGTTCCATATCATCCCAGGGTTCTGGTGTCGGGTTATTAAGGTCGGTGTTCCATATCATCCCAGAGTTCTGGTGTCGGGTTATTAAGGTCGGTGTTCCATATCATCCCAGGGTTCTGGTGTTGGGTTATTAAGGTCGGTGTTCCATATCATCCCAGGGTTCTGGTGTTGGGTTATTAAGGTCAGTGTTCCATATCATCCCAGGGTTCTGGTGTTGGGTTATTAAGGTCGGTGTTCCATATCATCCCAGGGTTCTGGTGTCGGGTAATTAAGGTCAGTGTTCCATATCATCCCAGGGTTCTGGTGTCGGGTTATGAAGATCAGTGTTCCATATCATCCCAGGGTTCTGGTGTTGAGTTATTAAGGTCGGTGTTCCATATCATCCCAGGGTTCTGGTGTCGGGTTATTAAGGTCGGTGTTCCATATCGTCCCAGGGTTCTGGTGTTGTGTTATTAAGGTCAATGTTCCATATCATCCCAGGGTTCTGGTGTTGGGTTATTAAGATCGGTGTTCCATATCATCCCAGGGTTCTGGTGTTGAGTTATTAAGGTCGGTGTTCCATATCATCCCAGGGTTCTGGTGTCGGGTTATTAAGGTCGGTGTTCCATATCATCCCAGGGTTCTGGTGTCGGGTTATTAAGGTCGGTGTTCCATATCATCCCAGGGTTCTGGTGTCGGGTTATTAAGGTCGGTGTTCCATATCGTCCCAGGGTTCTGGTGTCGGGTTATTAAGGTCGGTGTTCCATATCGTCCCAGGGTTCTGGTGTCGGGTTATTAAGGTCGGTGTTCCATATCGTCCCAGGGTTCTGGTGTCGGGTTATTAAGGTCGGTGTTCCATATCGTCCCAGGGTTCTGGTGTCGGGTTATTAAGGTCGGTGTTCCATATCGTCCCAGGGTTCTGGTGTCGGGTTATTAAGGTCGGTGTTCCATATCGTCCCAGGGTTCTGGTGTCGGGTTATTAAGGTCGGTGTTCCATATCGTCCCAGGGTTCTGGTGTCGGGTTATTAAGGTCGGTGTTCCATATCATCCCAGAGTTCTGGTGTCGGGTTATTAAGGTCGGTGTTCCATATCGTCCCAGGGTTCTGGTGTTGTGTTATTAAGGTCGGTGTTCCATATCGTCCCAGGGTTCTGGTGTTGTGTTATTAAGGTCAATGTTCCATATCATCCCAGGGTTCTGGTGTTGGGTTATTAAGATCGGTGTTCCATATCATCCCAGGGTTCTGGTGTCGAGTTATTAAGGTCGGTGTTCCATATCATCCCAGGGTTCTGGTGTCGGGTTATTAAGGTCAGTGTTCCATATCATCCCAGGGTTCTGGTGTTGTGTTATTAAGGTCGGTGTTCCATATCATCCCAGGGTTCTGGTGTTGTGTTATTAAGGTCGGTGTTCCATATCATCCCAGGGTTCTGGTGTTGGGTTATTAAGGTCGGTGTTCCATATCATCCCAGGGTTCTGGTGTTGGGTTATTAAGGTCAGTGTTCCATATCATCCCAGGGTTCTGGTGTTGGGTTATTAAGGTCAGTGTTCCATATCATGCCAGGGTTCTGGTGTCGGGTAATTAAGGTCAGTGTTCCATATCATCCCAGGGTTCTGGTGTCGGGTAATTAAGGTCAGTGTTCCATATCATCCCAGGGTTCTGGTGTTGGGTTATTAAGGTCATGAGGTATTATAAGGTAATAATCTGCCTTATGAGTTTGATGACTTATTAGAATCCCCTCTACTGAGGCAGCTGATCAGGTAGGCAGTAGAGGCAGCGAGGCAGCTCACCAGGTTTTCACACAGACCCCTGTGTCCTATTTTTGCTCCACTTTTGTCTGTGTAAAAATGAGAGCATCACCAAAGGCTATGCCAACGGGAGTCTGCCAGTATAAAACGGGCATAAGAGGCAACAACCGAGCGCATCATTTCCGTACACATTTGAATGTAATGACATTTCACACACAGTGTTTTGGGAGGGAGGCGCTCACACGCCCGATCTCTCTCGCTCCCTTCATCTGAGAAGAGGAATTAGAGCATCCGATCCCCAGTGTTTACCGAACCCTCCATCTACCCACTCCAGCTCTCTCTCTCTCTCTCTCTCTCCGAGGGTGTTTAACGACAGCTGGGGATTGGTTGCGACCGGGCCCCTATTCAGAGCGAGCTAATTAGCAGGTTTTCTCCTGTCAGCGGCGCCACCAGATGGATTCCCAGGATGCAACCCGCCGATTTCAGTGAGCAGGGCTTCTCAGGTGGAGCATCTTCAAAACAAGTCAGTACATACAAGTAAAAGATCATATCCTGCTCCTTCCCCTCCTCAGCCCTGCCAGGCACGCTGCCATGTGCCGTCTTAATCGCTGCTGAATGTTTAGTGTTCATTGGGGGGCGGTGATGCTCGTTCTGATCGGGTAAGGTGATCAGAAAACGATCGACCAAAGCAGGTCTGCAATGCAAATATTTTCTTACGTGATCAGGACTAATAATAATAATAATAATACAAATAATAATACAAATAATAATACAAATAATAATAATAATTAAAAATAATAATAATAATAATAATAATAATAATAATAATAATAATAATAATACAAATAATAATAATAATAATAACAATAATAATAATAATAATAATAATAATAATAGCAATAATAATAATATTAATAGCAATAATAATAATAATAATAGTAATAATAATAGTAATAATAATAGTAATATTAATCACAATAATAGTAATATTATTAATAATAACAATAATAAACATAATAATAATAATAATAATAGTAGTAGTTTTAATAGCAATAATAGTAATATTATTAATGACAACAATATTAATTATGATAATAATAATAATAACAATAATAACAACAATAATAACAATAGTATTAATTATAATTTGTAATATTATTAATAATAACAATATTAATAATAATAACAATAATAATAACAATAATAATAATAATAATAAAAATAAAAACAATAACATTATTATTATTATTAATAATAATAATAATAATAATAATAATAATAATAATAATAATATAATAATAATAATAATAATAATAATAATAATAATAATAATAATAATAATAATAATAATAATATTAATAATAATAATAATAATAATACGGGTTCATCTCAGCTGTGCTATCAGCCCCTTAGCAAGGCTGGAGTTGTATTCAGTCATAATTGTAAGTCGTTTTGGATGCAGGAATCCGCTAAATGCTGGAACGCAGGGTTTTGCATAATTAACAGCGTAATGCACAATTCAAGCGGCAGCCGGTGTAAAGTGAATTAGATCAGACTAATCTAATCAGACTTTCTTACTCTAAACACAAACACAACACAAGCTGCGGCGTTCTGAATTAGCTGAACTTATTTAAAGAACACTAGGACAGTCAGTTAGTAACATATTACACTGTTAGGTTAGGAAAGGTGTACAGTGGAACCTCGGTTCTTCAAATAAATCTGTTCCAGAGGGTCGAAAATTAATCAGGTCAGAAAAGGAGTCAATGTTTCCCACAGGAATGAATGTAAACTGGATTAATCCGTTTCAAACCCTCCAGAATGATGAATTATGAAGCATTTTAACCTGTATAACAATACTTACATACATAATTATTTATACAATCAAAATAAATGAAATATATCAATATATCAAACTGCGTAGCTAAGAGATCCTTTTTATTTCTATCATGGTTCTTACATGGTTCTAACTTTTGTTTTTATTTTGATGCTATCACTGCCTTTATTTTTGGCCCTATGGCAGCTTATTTAATAAGAATATACACCGATCAGCCATAACATTGTTTCTACACTTACTGTCCATTTTATCAGCTCCACTTACCATATAGAAGCACTTTGTAGTTCTACAATTACTGACTGTAGTCCATCTGTTTCTCTACATACTTTTTTAACCTGCTTTCACCCTGTTCTTCAATGGTCAGGACCCCCACAGCACCACCACAGAGCAGGTATTATTTAGGTGGTGGATCATTCTCAGCACTGCAGTGACACTGACATGGTGGTGGTGTGTCAGTGTGTGTTATGCTGGTATAAATGGATCAGACACAGCAGCACTGCTGGAGTTTTTAAATACCGTGTCCACTCACTGTCCACTCTATTAGACACTCCTACCTAGTTGGTCCACCTTGTAGATGTAAAGTCAGAGACGATCGCTCATCTATTGCTGCTGTTTGAGTCGCTCATCTTCTAGACCTTCATCAGTGGTCACAGGACACTGCCCACGGGGTGCTGTTGGCTGGATGTTTTTGGTTGGTGAATTATTCTCAGTCCAGCAGTGACAATGAGGTGTTTAAAAACTCCAGCAGCGCTGCTGTGTCTGATACACTCATACCAGCATAACACACATTAACACACCACCACCATGTCAGTGTCACTGCAGCGCTGAGAATGATCCACCACCTAAATAATACCTGCTCTGTGGTGGTGCTGTGGGGGTCCTGACCATTGAAGAACAGGATGAAAGCAGGTTAAAAAAGTATGTAGAGAAACAGATGGACTACAGTCAGTAATTGTAGAACTACAAAGTGCTTCTATATGGTAAATGGACAGTGAGTGAAGAAAAACCAAAAAACAAACAAACAAACAAACAAAAAAACGAAGTGTTTACAGCTAATTTTAGCAAAATTGCAAGTGTGCAAGTGTGAAAAACTGACCCCCTTTCCTTTTGTTTCGGCAGTCTCTCTGCGCTGTAGTGGCCTGAGGGATGTTCTGTACATGTTCCAACAAAGTAAGGTTGGCTGGTCAAGAACTGAGGATACGCTCGACAAACAAGACTTTATTTTTTCAAACAATATGGTCGAGAGTCGAACTGTTCAAGAACGATTTTACTGTTATATGGGAAATAAACAGTAAACCTGGACGAGTGTTAGATGAGTAAGGTCCTACCTAATTCATGAGCCGTTTCCCGTGTGATCTGCAATTTGCTGTGAAATTTTAAATGTAAGGTTTGTGTTTAGCGATTTAGCATTTTTCACTCGTGTAGCGCTCGAGTGCCTCACGTTTACTGGTTAATTCGCACTATGAGGCATCCTAGCAGTCCTACGGCAATTCAGTTAGCAATCGCTTAGTCAAAATGTCCAAGATGACCAAGTGTACAGCAGCTAAAAACCTGACTCGGGTAACTGGGTTTGGAAAGCTCGCGATTCAGTTCTGTGGACTCAGAGGGGGAGGAGAATTTTAGTATTTGAAACGGAACATGAAGCCTCGCATGAAGTCGCTGGATTTTCTAGGTCTATATTCAACTGTTAAGGCAGCGTTTCCCAACCTTTTATACACCACGGACTGGTTTCATATAAGATGTAATTTTATAATTTACAT
>NC_085995.1:2465802-2470802 GCF_030014385.1 Trichomycterus rosablanca
ATGACACTATTAGTAAGAAGGCATGATGGGTGTTCACCTAGACGATCTTGATTCGTGAATCAAAGCTGATTCGTGAGTCATGACTCATGATTCTGATTCTTTTCACTTAAAGCAACATATGATTACTGTCAGTATTGCAGCCAAAACTATATGGACACCCTTTCCATTCGTTTTCTCCATACTAATGTATATCGTTTTTGAACTGGGATGCCCAACAAGCTCTCCGTTGGGTGTTCACACACTTTCCGCCACTATTCTTCTTTAGGAAACATTAAAACCGTCCCTGTCTCACCCCATCACCGGAGCGTAGACTTGATTAGCGTCTGCACGCATGCGTTTCCCAGCGGTAGGCGCAGACACCCCGGTCCCCGCTGAAAAGACGGACGCTTGGATAAACTTCTTGGCTTTATTTTCCTTCGCGTCCCCGGGAACAGAAGTCTCGGCTTCTGCCACCTGTGAAGATTCCATCTGCTCCTTTTGTCACAGGGAAGAGTTGGCGCCAAAAGGGGCTGAAACATGGACTCACGCCGCTGCCTGTGTATCTTTCTGTATGCGGTCGTGCTGCGATGAAAACAGGGAGGTGGACAAAATAACAGAAACCTGCATGATTCGTGGTGGGACGTTGGCACAGAAGAATCAATCCTCCAGTTTTAGTTGCATTGAAAGGCTTTAATTATTTATATTTTTAATAATTAGTGAGGATGATACTTCTAAGAGCCCCTTTGCCCCTGTACACCCTTAAACCGGATCTTGTTGGTGGTGGGTCCGCATGATCCTCCCACGTGGCCTTTTCAAGCAGAGCCCAGCCAAGTAACATAGGCTGGCAGCCCAGGCCTGGCTCCAGGGGTAGATACTGGTAACCCTCCCCTGAGCAGGGTACACACCGTTCTTTTTGTGCCTCCTGGACACCTACTGGGCACCTCATGTTGAAGGCATATTAGGAAGCTGGAAGGAGGCCTCAGGCAGACCCAGGACCCGCTGGAGGGATTATATCTCCCGGCTGGCCTTCAGGTAAAATTATACTGTCAGATCATCTTAATTTTTAATTGAAATGGTAAGAGGAAGATGTTTGATGCCTATAAAAGATGTTTGATTGTAAAGGCATGGATGTCAGGAGCTTCAGAAGCATCGACTGCTAAACCAACTAGTGTTTTATGTTCGTGTTTTCTGGCATGGTGTAAAATATTTGATATATTTGATATGCTTAGCATTTTTTTCACTCCACAGCATGATAGATCTCCAGGCCATCTAAATAGGACAGAGGTTCCTGCTGAGTTCCTCTTAACGTTCCTTCCTGTAGCTTTAAGAGAGATTTCCTGCCACTGTCGCCCTTGGTTTGCTCAGTGGGGGTTTTTGGTCTGTCGGTCCTGGATGCTGCAAAGCTGCTTTGAGACGATGTCCGTAAAAAGCGCTACACAAATAAATTTGCCTTGATTTGACTTGATGAGGATGATGATTCCTTTTGGCTGCTCCTGTAAAGGGTCGCCAGAGTGGATCAATCATCCACGTATTTGATTCGGCACAGTTTTTACGGCTGGTACCCTTCCTGAAGGAACACTCCTATTTATCTGGGTTTGGGTCCTGCACTAAGGGTGCACCGATATGTGACTTCTGTATTTGTGAGCCCAGCCTGGGATTCGAACCATGATGCCACATGATCTTACCATGATGCCACATGAGCTCACAATATTGAAATATATGGACATACAGGTGGCGCAGCGGTAAAACACGCTAGCACACCATAGCTGACATTTCAAACTCGTCGGTTCGAAACTCAGCTCTGCCATCCGCTGGCTGGGCAGCTATATGAGCAACAATTGGCTTGTTGTTCATACAGGGAGGGAAAAGCTGGGTAGGGACTCCTCATAACTAAGCGAATTACGACCTTTACTGGCTGATTGATGGCTTCTGCACAGAGTTGAAGAATAATGTAATCAGGGTGTGGCTCTCCACAGATGCAGTCAGGTAATGCACACGTGTCGGAGGGGGCGTGTGTCAGTTCGCTCTCCTCAATCGGGGTGGGGGTCAGCACCAGTAGAGAGGAAGCATAACGCAGTTGGGTTAAGATTGGACGCGCTAAAGATATAAAGTCAGAAGGAAAAACTTGGACCTGGCAACCTCCTCCAGTATCTGTGCTGTGTGGGTGGAGAAATATATTTCAAACCCTCCATTATAACTAAAGTATAACTGCACCACACATCACATGGATTACTTTTTTTATTGCCACCCTCCCAAAACCGTCTCTGTCATCAACATTTTGCAAGAAGACCAGAACTGCACGTACCCAGTGAGACGGGTGCTTTAAAACGTAGCATTATTAACATCTTTCTATACATTTACATCATTCAGCAGACGCTCACACTCACACACACACACACACACACACACACGAGTTACAGAAGTGCTTCCTCAGTAATCTATACAATTCTAAGAAATGAAAAAGCCCCAGGAGTTCCTTATTCCTTTAATACTCTTTTAAAGTTTCCCAGCAGCCCTGAAGTCTCTCAGCACTCTGTATCTAGACGCCCCACGACGGGCGTGTCGTACGATGTTTATTCTGTCTGTTCGAGCCACATCACCGGACAGATACCTTCTGTTTGCGATGCGCTTTCAGTGTTCGAGCTAAATTTCGGAGCGAGAGAACATTCCCATTCTCACCTGCCTCAGACACCTCCATCATCGTGGATCCCATCCTGCCTCTGCTCGCACCTTCTCCAACATCAGCAGCGCAGTATGAAAATAGTGATACGGGTAATAATTACTGGAGGGACGATGGTAATCTCACACTCTAGAATGAGAAAAGCAGGCTGGAGGCGGCACGTGCCCTCATTATAAATCTGTATTTTCGCTGTACGTCGGGTTCTGGTTCTGAAGAGTCATAATGTTGATAGCAACAAGGCTTAGATTAATGTGAACTTTTGGCACTGGACCAGTGTGTGATCAGTTTGACCATTAAACTACGTACATTCTGGTTAACTGGTTCTACAGGGTCTAGATTTAGGAATTAGAAACGAGGCCAAAAATCACTTTTTCACCACGTCTTGGTAGAGGTTGTGGAACGTCCAGCAGAGCAAAAGTCTTTACTTCAAGCTGCTTTGCATAGTCCTGGACCTAATCCTGATTCCTACTGGACCAGTGACTAATGGAAAAATTTGTCTTTTTATATTATATTTAATTATTTCTGAACCCTAACAGGTAACACTGAAATTTTAACTGGAATCATCTGTACTGGAACTGGAAGCTTTTATACTGGACAAAAACACTTATTTATACTGGACCAGAGGTCAGTAAATAAAAGACCCCATGTACATGTTCCAGTGTGGCAGGAGAACACAGAGCCCTGAAGCTACTGGAACTGGATTATATGATGCCACAAGCTGCTTCTGTGTACCATTTATTTTTACTGGTCTTAATTCTGAACAGGTAATTTAGTTGGAATCTTCTGTACTGGAACTGGACAAAAAAACACTTGTTGATCCTGGACCAGTGGCCAGTGAATAAAAGACCCCAAATAATTTCTAGCCAAGCACATCGTCCAGAAAAACACAGAGCCATGAAGGTACTGGTCTGGTACTGGACTTAATTGTAAACAGGTAAATTTTCTACTGGACCAGTGACAGAAACATTGAAAAATGGAACTGAAAGCTTTAATACTGGACAAAAAACACTTGCTGATACTGGACCAGATGCCAGTAAATGAAAGACCCAATATGATTTCTAGCCAATCACATCATCCAGTGTGGCAGGAGAACACAGAGCCCTGAAGCTACTGGAACTGGATTATACGATGCCACAAGCTGCTTCTGTGTACCATTTATGTTTACTGGTCTTAATCCTGAACAGGTCCAATTCTTACTGGGCCTGTGACTGATGAAAACATTTGTCTTTTTTAAATTATATTTAATTATTTCTAAACCATGGCAGGTAACATTGGAATTTTAATTGGAATCTTCTGTACTGGAACTGGAAGCTTTGATACTGGACAAAAACACTTGTTGATACTGGACCAGTGGCCAGTGAATAAAAGACCCCAAATAATTCCTAGCCAAGCACATAGTCCAGAAAAACACAGAGCCCTGAAGGTACTGGAACTGGTACTGGTCTTAATCGTAAACACGTCCATTTTCTACTGGACCAGTGACAGAAACATTGGAAATGTAATTGGAATCTCCTGTACTGGAACAAAACACTTGTTGATACATGACCATTGGCCAGGGAATAAAATACCCACAAAATTGTAGCCAAGCACATCATCCAGTGTGGCAGGAGAACACAGAGGCCTGAAGCTACTGGAACTTGTATTATTGTTCTATACTGGTGCCATATCTGAAGAGGAACCTTATGAACAAGCTTTGGTAACGTACCGGCAGCACCAAATACCTCAGGCCTCTTTTCAGACCCTAAAATGCAGCACTCTCCTCTGCGGCGGACGCTGAGTGATGCGGCGCTGAGTGGTAACAATGGCGTTAATGTGACGGGGACGTTTTTCTCTTCATCGCTTGATAAATAATGCACAGGAATCACATGAATAATTTTCTGCCCTTAATGGATATTGCATGCTCCGAAAAGATTTGCAGCCTCGGCTCTTAAAAATTCAGCGTGTGAAATGAAGCGGCGCTTTATGACAGTGATTTTAGACGACCGGAAATGCACCGGGGAGCGGCACTGGACGTCCAAAACTTCCTTCTGACTCAGCAAACTACAAACTACGCCTGAAATAATTCAGGGTCTCACGTGGAACACCCTCCGGTGGGATCACAGTGACCCGATGAGTCTTTTCCGAAGTAAATATTTCAATAACGGGACGTATTCGAGCTGGATACGGGGCGGCACTCCGGCGCTAATGAGAACGTCCGTGAGCCAGGCAGTGATGGATTTTTTAATAACGGTCCTGTCTTGAGGCATTTGCTACCCAAAATTCACCCATCATGCCCTTGTAATATTAAAACCAAACTCATTGTGTGGAAAAAGAACATGTGCAACGAAAGCGCAAGAAAATG